>NW_024082739.1:53884-101956 GCF_003009895.1 Hyaena hyaena | reverse complement strand
AACACCCTTGCAGAAGGACAATCGCTTGAGCAGGATGGGCAAGGGTGCCATCAACACCACGTCCCTAACCATGGCTGCAATCCCCATTCCAACAATCCGAGGAGAGGTTAAGACCACAGTGTAGTGCAATGGGTTGTGAATAGCTACAAATCGGTCAAAGGCCATGGCCAACAGGATGGCTGACTCCATGGAGGAGAAGGTATGGATGAAGAACATCTGTGTCAGACAAGAGTGGAACTCAATTTCTCTGTGATTCAGGAGGAAGACACTGAGTACTGTAGGAAGAGTTGATAAAGACAGACCCACATCTGTGGTTGCCAGCATAGACAGGAAAATGTATAGGGGCTCATGAAGGCTGGGGGTGGTTTTGATAACAAAGAGGATGGTGCAGTTCCCCAGGAGGGCAATGAGATTCATTACACACAGCGGGATAGAGATCCATATGTGTACAGCCTCCAGTCCAGGAATGCCTGTTAGAAGGAGAGTGGGTGGCTGGAACCAGCTACTGTTTATAAGATCCATAAGGATATTTCTTGGGATCCAGCACAAATGAGCTTCTAAGCATTTCTATTAGGAGAAAAACACAGATCTTATGATAGGAAGACATAGTGCACCTAACTCCCCTGGGGCAACACTAATCCTAGACATCCTTATTGATTAAAGAATTGATCCTTAAAATGTTTCCAAATTATCTGCATAACTACCTGGAGTTAGGGCAATGGATACCTGCTAGTAAAAAGTAAGAGCTACTAGAGTTCATTTGGCCTAGAACACTCTAATCATTGATCAAGTGACAATGAAATTTTCTTGAAATTTCTTTAAAGAAAATAATTTTCTTTTTTATCTCAGTGCTTAGAAAAATTTTATTGTAAGGACTCTATTTCTTAATTTATTTAATTATGCTTGCATCTACTTTTATTTTCAATCACCTTAACTGAAACTCTTGAGAGAAGTTCCTGCACTTTCTTTCTTTCTTTCTTTTAATTATGCTTGCATCTACTTTTATTTTCAATCACCTTAACTGAAACTCTTGAGAGAAGTTCCTGCACTTTCTCCACATCAACATCATGCATACAAATATTCAGGCTTCTGGAAACCTGGTCATTTTTCCTTTTAGTTTTACCTATAGAGATAAAGCATAGGATATTTCAATAACCCATATAAACCCCAAACCGTTAACAACAAAAAAAGAAAATCCTTCATGTGACATCCTGACACCCTTCATTTTTAGAATTAATTTATATGTTGAGTTTTCAAAATATGAGTGATAAAATTATTAAATTTGAATTGTTATTATATCTTAGCTGGTGCTAGAATAGTTTCAAACATTAACAAATATTTTCTTGAATAAAATTTGAAATATTTCTATTTGAAAACAGATGTAGTTTAGTAGGAAGTAAGTACCAATAAAAATGGCATAATTGATATGGAATCTACAAAAAAAGTAATAAACAAAAAGCAGAATCAGACCTATAAATACAGAGAACAAAGTAATGGCAGAGGGAGTTGGGGGGTGGGAAACATGGGTGAAGGGAGGGAGAGATACAGGCTTCCAGCTATGGAATGAGTAAGTCATGGGAATAAAAGGAACAGCATAGGAAATACAGTCAATGGTATTGTGATAGGTGTTATATGGTGACAGAGGGTAGCTATACTTGTGGGGATCATAGAATAACGCATAGAATTGCTGAATCAGTGTGTAGTACAATTGAAACGGTACACTGTCAACTATACTCAAACAAACCAACAAAAAATACCATAATTGGAGGAAATTAAGGTTAGCACTTATTTATTTATCCTACAAAGAAGGGTAGGAAAATTATAAATGATTGGCTGACTACACTTAGATTTAAATGTTTTGTTTAAGATTCCAAGCAGAAACAAACCAGTGATGTAACTGCATTTGGATATGTGAGATTGGAGAAGGGGGGAGGTAATATAACTGACCTAAACTCTATCTACCTGGAAGAGCATGAAATCAAAACACAATATCTTTTGTGAAATCATATCATTTAAAAGTAGGCCCCAAACTGAAACACCAGAAGAGGAATTAAACAGAGATTGATGAAGGATTCCTTTTCAGGAAAAAAGCTAGAGACAGGGAATATTGGGATAAGAGACATTCTTTTTCTGCCCTTAACCAAAGCTGTGCTGTTTTAAAAGCATGTTAATGCAAGCAAAGTTATCTTTTTATAGATACAAACATATTTTTGAGGAGCAGATCCCAAATTAATCACAATATATACATTTCCATGCATTGATGTATAGACCTATGCTTGTTCAGTCTCCTATTCTCATATTCTTGGCAGTGAATGTCTACTATATCCCACTATATTCCTTCATAAAATGTCTAGTAAAAAGAGTTTCACAAAGCATGTCTTTTTAGCTGAGGGAGTGAGTCTGCCCCTCATAAGGAGGGCCCCTAAGACCCTTCTGTTAACCTTGAACTACAGAACACTCTTCTTGGCCCTTCAGTTAGGTGTCTTTATTCTCATCTTTTCCCAACTCCCTTTTTGGTTTCCTTTCTAAAGGCACTGAGCTTCCATGACTTTCATTCTGAGTCTATGGAAAATGTCAATGAAGCAGCTCCTAAAGATGGTTGCCCATCTTTGTTTTTTTATTTTTTAAGACTTATTTGTTTAGGTAATCTCTGTATCACACGTGGGGCTTGAACTTATGACCCCAAGATCAAGAGTCACATGCTCCTCCAACTGGGCAAGTCAGGTGCTCCTGATCTTTGTTTTTTCAAAAACATACATTCAACAGTTCTTTCTATGTGAGATGCAACCTCCTTACTATAACCTGCGTCCTCAGCTTGGGTTGGCAGGTGAGCTCAGCAGCACAGTTCCCCTGGAATCACCTTCCTTGGCATAGATGGAGAATGGATGGGTTCTTAGAAGATGTTAGAAACATCTCATAGAGGTATTTGCCCAGCAACCAGAGTTATTTATTGCCCCAAGTAGAAAATCTTAGACGCAAGGTGCCAGAGGGAGATTATCAAAATATTCTCATGAGATAGTGGTTTCAATGTTCTACACATGAGATGTCACAGAAGACAAAGTCCTTGGAAGCAAGGACCTACCAAAACTGCTTTTCTCAGTACTCCAGAGTCCCTGTACTTAATCACATGCTCCAGCATGAAACCAGTTGTGTCTCTACTGTTCACCACAAACAAGTGATAAGCTCTTTTTCAAGAAGTGATTTTTCCCGATAAGTGATCTTTAAGTATCCACAGTTAGTTTGGATCATTTTTTGAGGTTTACCATTTTGAACTATAATCTAATTTTTTGAGAAACTGAGGTTTGGACACTGTTTCCTTAGATATCATTGTTAGGAATAGCCATTATTATTTCTCAACATTGTAACGCTATAGTGTTTTTCTGAGAGGTATAGGATCACTTATGTTAGTATGAATTAGTGAGGTTTTATTTAAACTTTTGAGTTTTCCTCCCGTTTCTTACTGCAAAACTGTTAGTTGTAAGCCATTTTCTCTCTTTTTAAGGTTATATTATGTCTTTCCTGTGATTGTAACATTTTCCTCTCTTTTCAGATTTCTAATCTTTATTACCTATTTCATCCAATGCTTAGAATGGTACCTAGTGTATACAGGCATTCAATATATTCTTGATCAATGAGAAATAAATGATGAGAACTTCTACTTTGGGCCAAAATGGAGCTATTGAATTCATCTTCCAATCTCAAACAACCAAAATAATTAGAAAAAAGTGTATAAAGCCACAGTTTTTAAGAAAATGAGTCTCTGGCAACAAAGGACTCCTTGAGAGTCAGGGAAACATACAAAATAAATCCCACAGGGGCGCTTGGGTGACTTAGTCTGTTAAGTCTTGATTTCGACTCTGGTCATGACCTCACGAGTTTTGAGATCAAGTCTCGTGTCTTGCTCCCTGCTGCGCAGATCAGAGCCTGCTTGGGATTCTTTCTCTCCTCTTCTTCTGCCCTCCCCTTTCAAAATAAATAAACATTTAAAAATAAATTAATCCTACAATGGCCCCAGCTCACTGCGTTGATAGAGTTTATAGGCAGAAACCCAGACAGAGCCTGTGAACTTTCTGAGTTGAGGAATCATTGCTAAGAATCTAAGAGGACAAAATTGTTTATAGAGTTCATGAGACAGAGAAATAAAGAAGAGAGAACTACCAAAGGTAGAGCCTTGAAGATCTGCAGAGGGTCCCCTCAAATACTTATCAGAGTCCTGATTGGTGCATATGTGTAAACAAATTACCTGAGGCCACACCAACAACACTCGCAAGGGCAAAGCCCAAGGCCTGTGGAAATACAAGAAGCCATAGTTGGGGTCAGGCAAACAGCTCATCAAATAGCTGCTTTTGGAAAAACCATGCATACATTCCTTTTTTTTTTTTTTTCCTTTTTACAAATAGTTTATTGTCAAATTAGTTTCCACATAACACCCAGTGCTCATCCCCACAAGTGCCCTCCTCCATGCCCATCCCTCCTCCCCCCCACATCCATCAGTCCTCAGTTTTTGTCAGCATTCAAGAGTCTCTCATGGTTTGCCTCTCTCCCTTTCCCCCACCATTTCCCCCCTTCTTCTCCCGGTTGGTCCTCCGTCAAGTTCCTCCTAATCCTCCTATACGTGCGAACATATGGTATTTGTCCTTCTCTGCCTGACTTATTTCGCTCAGCATAACACCCTCAAGGTCCATCCATATTGCTACACATGGCCAGATTTCATTGTTTCTCATTGCCATGTAGTATTCCATGGTATAGATAAACCACATCTTCTTGATCCATTCGTCCGTTGATGGACACTTAGGCTCTTTCCATGTTTTAGCTATTGTGGAGAGTGCTGCTATGAACATTGGGGTACATGTGCTCCTATGCCTCAGCATTTCTGTATCCCTTGGGTAAATTCCTAGCAGTGCTATTGCTGGGTCATAGGGGAGTTCTATTGTTAGTTTCCTGAGGAACCTCCACACTGTTTTCCAGAGGGGCTGTACCAGTTTACATTCCCACCAACAGTGTAGGAGGGTTCCCGTTTCTCCACATCCTCACCAGCATCTAGAGTTCTCTGATTTGCTCATTTTAGCTACTCTGACTGGCGTGAGGTGGTATCTCAGTGTGGTTTTGATTTGTATTTCCCTGATGACGAGGGATGCTGAGCATCGTTTCATGTGTCTGTTGGCCATCTGGATGTCCTCTTTGGAGAAGTGTCTGTTCATATCTTCTGCCCATTTCTTCACTGGGTTGTTTGTTTTTCGGGCGTGTAGTTTGGTGAGTTCCTTATAGATTCTTGATATTAACCCTTTATCTGATATGTCATTTGCAAAAACCAAAACGGGAGGGATCACCATCCCAGACTTTAGCCTCTACTACAAAGCTGTCATCATCAAGACAGTATGGTAATGGCACAAAAACAGACACATAGACCAATGGAACAGAATTGAGAACTCAGAAGTGGACCCAAAAGTATACAGCCAACTGATCTTTGACAAAGCAGGAAAGAATATCCAATGGAAAAAAGACAGCCTTTTTAACAGATGGTGTTGGGAGAACTGGACAACAACATGCAGAAGAATGAAACTAGATCATTTTCTCACACCATGCACAAAAATAAACTCAAAATGGATAAAGGACCTGAACGTGAGACAGGAAACTATCAACACCCTAGAGGAGAAAGCAGGAAACAACCTCCTTGACCTCCACCGCAGCAACTTCTTACTTGACACATCCCCAAAAGCAAGGGAATCAAGAGCAAAAATAAACTTTGGGACCTCATCAAGATTAAAAGCTTCTGCACAGCAAAGGAAACAACCCAGAAAATTAATAGGCAACCAACGAGATAATGAAAATTTTTAAAAAGTGGTGTCTTGCAAGACAGTAAAAAAGTAAGAGCATACTATTTAAAAGAGGGTAAAATCTGATACGATTCTACCAAATTTAAGAAAAACTAAATGGATAATTAAGCAAATTTACAAATGCAAAGTAGCTTTTGAAATATTTAGCATGAAATTCCACATACATTTCACATTAGAGAATTACTTGGCCCATTAGCTCTTCTGCAGAGAGGTTATTCTTTTGTGTAGATTATCTTTCCATATTCATCAACCCTTGGACTCACCATTTTTTGATCTTCTCTATTTCTTCTGGAGACTTAGTGACAAGAGCCTGAATGAGCAATTCAGATGCTCTTAGAGTTTTTTGTAGTAAGCTGTAAGAACATGATGGAGGCAGGCAGCCTGGATTCTATTTTGGACATTGTCATATAGTCCCTTTCTCCCCAGAAAGCACAATACTTTGCTTGGAATTACTTTCTCTCTGTTGCCTTGGCACTATAGGAACTGTCTTTTCTTCAGTAGATCACAAAGTCCCTGCTTCTCACTTCAACAACAATTATGCGCTGCAGATACAACATATGCAGTAGCCTTCTTGAGCATGCAGAATTGGAAAAAGAGAGTAAACTTATACAACCCCCCTATTTTCAGGTGTTTCTTCCTGTATCACAGCCTAGGATTTTTCACTCTCAGATCTTTGATTTAAAAAAAAAATTAGATAACCTGGGTTATCCTTGATTCTGTTGCACATACCAATGTTGATGTCTGTGCTTTCCCCTAGGATTTGACTAAATAGGAGGTCAAGGGGTCACTACTTTTATGTTTTTTGTTTTTACTGCCATTAGGTACCCTCAGAAAACCTCAGCTGCATTGCTTGCCTTTCCTGGAGACATGATCAGATGAGAATAGTGTAAAGTTTCTGGAGAAAAGGAAAATTCTAAAGAGGGGTAAGATGTTGTGGTACAAGAAATATCACAGTGGACTCAGGACCTGGATTGATAGAATGAAGTAGAAAGATACAATAAAAATGATTTTATGGCATCTTCTCTGTTTGATGAGAAATTTCCTTCATAGAAGATACTAATCCTAATCCCATCATTTCCTCACTCCTACTACCCTAGGGCACATTTGAATATTCAGTGCTATTTTGTTCTCTGACCTTACAGACATTGATGAAGTGCTCGAGGCCTCATGTGCCATACGTGTAGTGATGAAGTGAGACCCTGAAGTGGTTGTGTTATCCTTGATCTTACCTGTCCTGTAGCACCAGAAGCTTCTGACCTGTCTTTATTATAATCTACTGCCTTTTCAGCTAACCTCAACTATCAATAGCTCTAGAACCACCTCAGGGAGACCAAGAAAGTGGCCCAGCTGTACATGCATTCCCTGTGGAGCCCAACATATGCTAGAGCATAGTACCAAGTCCTCAGAATTATTCTCCTACTATTTTTATTAAAAATCCATGAAAAGGGAAAGAAAACAGATCATTTCTTTAATGGAATTTGTCTCACAATAAAACTATTTTCAGTGGGGGTGTATTGGTTGGTTAAAAATACTCTACAGATCTGCTTCTCGCACTAAATTCTTTCAAGTTTATAATCACACTGGCTTTGCATAATGATTTTTGACATGGTGGCACATACATAATTTCTATTCCAGTGAGAAAATATTATGCAGTAAAGACTGTTTTTATGCTACAGTTTTCGGAATTACAATGTCAAGGTCACCAAACAGTTATTAATTTTATGTTCCATACTTCACTTAACCAATTTCCCGTTCTTAGATATATGTCTTATTTTTATTGTTACAATGATTAGGAAAGGATATGAAGAAGATCAATTCTTTATACAATTGTGATTGAAATTTAACAGAAATACAGAAAAAAGAAAGAAAAATCCATACATATCTACTACTCAGAACACTACCCTGCAAAGAAGTTTTAAGATATCTTATTCCACCACAGTGCACATAGAATTTTTCACATTCCTGCATTTATCCATTAAATCAAATCTTTCATTCATTAAATCAACTAATTTTCAGCGCTAGGTAATAAGGGAATATTTTAACAACTGGCAGTGTAATAAAGGAAACAGACAGTGCCCACTATGTGAGAAATATCTGTTGAAGGGGAAGAAATCAGCAATAAACAAATTCAAAGTAATATTTCAAGGAGTGAAATATTGTCAGGAAGCTGCATAAAAATATGCCTAAATGTACAAGACAAGAATGTAGGATTCAAGAATGTTTGTAAATAACCTAGGAGAGGTTTTTTTGATAGATAACATAATATTTATTGAAAAATAATGAAATTATATAGAAAAATTCTGGAAGATGTAGTTCAAGGAAGATAAAACATGTTGTTTTATTATCAATGTTGTGTTCATATTTTTGGAGGAGGTCACCAAAAGAACTTGAGGGCTGGTTAGCCCCCAAGCTACACTGAGGCAATTGTTGGCTTCTCACCCACTCCACTGTCTTTGGGATATGCATTCTGCCCACCTGCCTACCTAGTCTGCACTAGGACCTTTTCTATGGACAGCCTTGAGAGAGTAATGTGTTGCTGAGGCTGCCTGGAGTTTATACATGACCAAATTCCATAAAGGCCTCTATATGAACTATTAAGATTCTGGTGGCCTGGTGTAGACAGCTACTCATCTGGTGGCCACTTAAGCAAGATAAGCCTCATAAGTAAGTTCCCTTGCTTATTAAACCTTCCACTTACCTGTATAAAATGGCCTGCCTTTTTCCTTAGTTTTTTCCTGCCCTTGATGTATGGCGCCAGTTTGTGAAACAACAGTTGATGACCAGCCAGAAGATGGAGGAAATGGGACCCAGATCATGTATCCTTGGGGACAAATAAACTATGGTAACATTGATAAGAAAGGCCTCTTGTTTCTGATATATTGTGGATTTCACTTGAGTATTTACTTGTCAGGATTCCCTCCATCCTTTAAAATGCAGATAGAGGAATATCTGTTTTGATAGTCACCATATCACTAAAATCACTTTGGAAGGCAGTTTGGCAGCTATTACAAAAGTAAACATACTCTTACCATATGAGCCAGCGAGGACACTCCTTTGTATTTGCCCAGATGAGGTGAAAACTTATTTTCACACAAAAACTAGTACCAACATATCTAGAGAAGCTTTGCTTATAATTATCAAAACTTGAAGGCCACCAAGATGTCCTTCAAGAGGTTAATGCATAAACTGTAGTACTTCCATACAATGGAATATCATTCATCAGTAAAAATAAATGAGTCATTAAGCCATAACATGGCAGAGAGGAAAGTAAATGCTTATTGCTAAGGGAAAGAAACCAATCTGAAAGGTCATCAATACTGCATGTTTCCAAGTATATGACAATGTGAAAAAAATAAAGCTATAAAGACAGACAATAAGTGGTTGTAAGAGGGCTTGGAGGAAAGGACAGATAAACATGTGGAACACAACAGATTTGTAGAGCAGTGAAACTCCTGTGTATGATATCATAACTCTAGATACATGTCATCATTTGACTAATAGTCAAAACACAAAAAATGTACACCCTAAAGAATAAGGTCTAATGTAAACATTTTTTTAGCTAACAAAAATGTGGCGATATTGGCTTATAAGTTATAACTATTGGATCACACCTATATGACATGTTAATAATAGGAGAAACTGGGTGGGTTGAGGTGAGGGGATTATGTGTGGACTCTGTACTTTCTGATTAATTTTTCTATAAGCCTAAAACTGCTTTATAAGTAATACTTATATAAATTTTTAAATCTTTAAATATCTAAAACATTTCAAGTATTTAAATATTTTAAATATTCAAATATACTGTAATGTTTTTCCTTTAGAATAACTTCAAAATATCTCACTAAAGGACACCTGGCCATGTAGGGACACATATTAAAATAGCCTCAATAGTTGGGCTTTATCATAAAAGACATCCATGTTTCAGAATAGTCATGCAATAGTATCCTGCAAGGACTACATACTGAACTAGAAAAAAAGTGCAGAGATGTTGCTCAGAGATTTGGTTTGAGATGGAAAATTATCCAACACAGTTCAAATTTGGGAAAATAATCACAAATGTGAAAGGTCGGTTTAGTAATCCATATACTGACTGGGTCTCAGGTGCAAAAGCAATCACGCATCAGGTAAAATACCCAAAAGACTTCTTGGCCCTGAGGTTATTCTTTCAATTGTTGTCATAGAGATCTATGTACAACACAGGTGGTATATATATGCCTACAAATGTCTGCTGAATCCCTACAAACAAGACATGACATTTTTACCTAAGACCTAAGAATATCAGTGTGGACAGTGCTAAGAGGAAATTCAAGGTCTGCCTTTTTATATTCCCAATGATTTAGAAAACTCATGAATTTAAAAGGTAAGTTAGAATAGTTCAGTGGTTAATAATTTGGGCCCTGCAATTAAGGTTCATGATTTTGAAACAGGGTTTACATACTCCTTAGTGTTGTGACCTTGGGAAAGTCCTTGAGTACCTGAGTTTCCTTCTGTGTAAAATGAGGTACTAACAATAATTACTTCATATAGTAATTGTTACCATTAAAATGGATAATCCATGTAAAGTGATTAGAGTGAGTTTTAAGAAAATGCTTAGCACATGGTAAGCATTTATACATATTTGCAATTGTTATCTTTACCATTACTGCTATATTTCTGATCCCTGTGCTGAAATGTGGTATGTCTTCTATTTAAATATGCTGACGTTTTTTGTGTGATTGCTACACGAAAGCCAGGCACTGCTGGGAAACAACTAGATAAAAGAAGCAAAGTGTCATTCTTACCAGGATAATAAAGTTGTGGTTATATCTC
This sequence comes from Hyaena hyaena, assembly GCF_003009895.1. Lineage (NCBI taxonomy): Eukaryota > Metazoa > Chordata > Mammalia > Carnivora > Hyaenidae > Hyaena > Hyaena hyaena. The sequence goes on along the minus strand of NW_024082739.1, from coordinate 91,310 downwards.
TAAAATAATCACTCAAAAATTCTCTCTTGGACTTGCATTCAAAACCATTTCATCTTTTTTGATGAAAATTTTTGTTAAGAGATGAGAGAGAGAGAGGAAGAGAGAGAGGACAGTGTGAAGGAGAATAGAATAAATATGTGTTAACTCATGTGATAAGGTGCCCTACTTCTTTGTTAAGGGTTGGGAAAATCTGTGAAGGGTTTCAATTAATAACTAAAGTGTAATAGACATCTTGCACTACAGTGTAGTTTTCCATACTTGTGGAAGTGTCACATGAAAAGTGGACCCTTTGCAGATTTTAGATGTTGTTTTTTTGTTTTGTTTTGTTTTGTTTTAGCTAAACAGCATTTATTATCCATCATTTTGAAACTTTTCATGATTTGCAGTCAAAAAGTATTTATAAACATCTTAGTGCCTTTACCAAAAGTATTGCATCTGATTACAAACTTGACTAGTTGAATTAGTGTTTTATAAGCCCTGGGAAGATATATTTGAGGTGTTTTTTAAGAAACCTATTTTTATTAAATGTTTTTGATACATGAAAAGTAAGAACTGTCATTACTTTAAAAAGTTGCTAAAATGTGATCTTACTCTTTTGTTGGTGAATGTGAAGATTGTAGTCCCTCTACTCCACAGTTGGGTCTTTCAATAATAGGAATTGAAAATCATGGGCCTTGACATATTTTCAGTGACAGTCTTGTCCTGAATGAAAACATTCTTTACTCTGGAGTTTTATTTGTCTTCATCTTCCTTGACTCTAGTTTATGATCCTTGAGAGTTTGTGCTTCTTAGGGTCTGAATAATACCACAATTTTAGCAGAGCAGTTTAAATTTCATATTAATTAAACTATTGTCTTCAAGAGTTCAAGTGAGAAGCAGATCAATAAAGCATTTTATTTATTGTAGAAAAAGTAAGCCAAGGAAACATCACTCATACTATCAGGATGGGAAACAGGAATTGGAATCTTCATGCAGATTCATGTATCAGTTGACCATTCAACCCCTGTCCTTCCATTAACTTTGTCAAAGAATGAAATATGAACCCTCTCCAGTCTTCTATTCAGTGTTATAGAGAAAAAATAAAGAGAAACTACTTTTTGGTATTTAATAAATTATTATCAAGTTAGAAAAGCAAAAACTATATACACAGCACCATTGAAAGTTGAAAAAGCATACATATAAATTATGTGTTTATAACAATTAAGTTTACAAAAATAAAGGTTTTACCACTTATTTTTCTGATTCATAGTTTTGTTTTTTTCAGAGATAGCAAGATGCCCCATAAAAGGGAAGTGGTTTGCCCATAATCATTCAGGTTTGGGGCAGGGGTCGTTTTTTTGTTTGTTGTGTTTATGTGTGTTTAGTAAGCTGTAAGCCCAACATGGGGCTTGAACTCAGGCTCAAGACCCCAATATTAAGAGTCACGAGCTCTACTCACTAAGCCATCCAGGCACCATCATTCAGATTTTTAATAATTTTCTCAGACCATTTTATTCTGTTTCTACTTCCTCATCCCAGAATTAATTGTTAGATTTTAACTAGGATGAAAGAATAAATATGTGTTTTCTATTAGTGTTTGCTCCACCTATTTTCTCTCTGATTTTCATGTAACAGACTTGGGCCACCTGTCTACAAGAACATCCAATTCTACATCCACTCACCTCACTGGCTTTCTGCTGACTGGAGTCCCAGGATTAGAAGACTTCCAAATCTGGATCTCTATCCCCTTCAGCTTCATGTACCTTTTGGCGGTGATAGGCAATGGCCTGGTTATGGCAGTGGTGGCTGGGGACAGGAACTTCCTTGAACCCATGTATCTCTTCCTGGCCATGCTGGCACTCAATGATGTTCTCCTTTGTACTGTGACAGTGCCCCAAATGCTTCTTATCTTCTGGAAAGGCCCTTCCCCATTAACATTCCCTGCATGTCTCACACAGATGTTTTTTGTTCATGCTCTTTTCCTCTCTGAATCCGCTGTTCTCTTGGCCATGGCTTTTGATCGCTACGTGGCTATCTGTACACCACTCCATTATGCAACTCTTCTTACAGGCTCTCTCATTAGCAAGCTGGGTCTGGCTCTGGTGGCTCGGAGTGTGGCTGTGGTCACCCCTGGTGTCCTCCTCATTCTCCGGCTACGCTTTTGCCGAGAACACATCATCCACCATACCTACTGTGAGAACATGGGCATTGCCAAGTTGGCCTGTAATAGCATTGCTCTCAGTAGCATTTACGGGCTCACTGCTGCTCTCCTCACCACAGGGCTAGACTTTGTCCTCATCTCCCTGTCCTACTGGCTAATCCTGAGAACAGTCTTCCAACTACCTTCTAGGGAAGCCCGGATAAAAGCCTTTGGAACATGTGGAGCTCATATATGTGTCATCTTGATATTTTATACTCTGGCCTTCTTTTCCTTCTTTACCCATCGCTTTGGAAATCAGGTACCCAAGCATGTCCTTATCCTCCTGGCAAACCTCTACTTACTGGTGCCACCTACTATGAACCCCATTGTTTACGGGGTAAAGACAAAGGAGATAAGGATGCATGTACTAGGGCTCTGCAACAAACCAAAATGACCCAAGGGTTATAAAGCAACAAAGAATACATGAGTCCGGGATGGGGGATCAGGCTTAAAAATCAAGTCTAAATCAATCTGGACAGATCCATTCCCAAAACACCTAACCTCTGGATAGAGCTTACAATAGTCACATTTCCAAATGCTGTCTTCCCAACATGGGGTAAACAGGAAGCTAACAGGGAACTGCTCCATTTCCATCAAAGAATATTTCAACATAGTAAGGTAATAAGCAGTGGAATGTCACTATAAGCACAGGGGACTTAAATATCCTTTTTAAATACACAGTGCCTCTTTTATGTCAATTTGCTGCAGACAGGACAAAACGTAAATTCCATAAGTCATGGTTTAGTTCAGATTCCAGCTTCATCGTTATATCCACAAAATCTAGAATATAAAACATTAACAAATATTTGTTAAATAGATACATACATTACCTAATCAAAAGCCAAATGCTAATAATGTTATGTATCAAACTCCCTACTGTGTCCTTATGTATTAAATAGGACCTATACTTTAAATACTTCTTTCCTTTCCTCTAAAACACCTTTCCATTATCTTGCAGAGAATGTTGATATCTCCTTTAATACCTTAGTGTAATAAAGATTCTTTTGGTTACACACAAATGAAAGTTACTTTAGTTAGATTAAATAAACAGAAAAGCAGGATGAGGCATGGCATACAACCAAGAAGTTTGAGGATCTGTGCCTTAGGAAGGACAAAAGCCAGGCCAATTGCCCCATATTGGGTCAGAATGTTAAAATTGCATCAATCTGTTACATCCCTTAATATTCTGATATTAAGTTGAAACTGTGTCAGGGAAATTCTCAGAAAAAAAATCCTTGCAAACGGTCAAGATTATGTTCACTGGATTCATTTGGCTCTTTTATATAAGCACCTACAATTTCTCTCTTTTATTGGTTTTCACACACCAAACATTCCTACTAATTTCATTCTATAGTAGCTGTGACAAACTTTATTATTTATAAATCTGTCATTATTTCTACATGTAATCCCTTTTCTCCTCTAGAGAATATTCACCTGTTAATTAATAAAAGATCTAAAATCTATCCCTGGCATAAGCCAATAAAACAATTGGTACGTCATGTAAAGAAGATGTGGTATATATATATATATATATATATATACAATGGAGTATTACTCAGCGATCAAGAAGAATGAGATCTTGCCATTTTCAACTACGTGGGTGGAACTAGAGGGTATTATGCTAAGAGAAATTAGTCAGCCAGAGAAAGACAAATATCATATGACTTCAGTCACATGAGGACTTTAAGATACAAAACAGATGGGGGCACCTGGGTGGCTTAGTCGGTTAAGCGTCCGACTTTTGCTTAGGTCATGATCTCGCGGTTCGTGGGTTTGAGCCCCGCGTCGGGCTCTGTGCTGACTGCCAGCTCAGAGCCTGGAGCCTGTTTCAGTCTGTAACTCCCTCTCTCTCTGACCCTCCCCTGCTCATGCTGTCTCTCTCTCTCTCCTAGAAGAAAAAAAAAACAAAAACAAAAAAACATTAAAAAAAATACAAAACAGATGAACATAAGTCAAGGGAAGCAAAAATAATATAAAAATAGGTAGGGGGACAAGACATAAGAGACTCTGAAATATGGAGCACAAACAGAATTACTGGAGAGGTTGTGGGAGGGAAGATGGGCTAAATGGAGAAGGAGCATTAAGTAATCTACTCCTGAAGTCAGTATTGCACTATATGGTAACTAACTTGGATGTAAATTTAAAAAATAAATTAAATAAAAATTTTCATCATAAACATAATATAAACATATACATGGTCTAGTGGTTGAATTAATTGAATAGTGTCTTGTAAATATTTATATTGTTATCATTCTTTTTACAAATGTATATGGCTGTTTCTAGATTATGTGTGTAATGAGGTAATTACTATAATATATGTTTTCTAAGAAAATTATGTTTTTATTATTTAAGATATCAGATGGAATAACTGAACGGCTAAGTGGGATAATGAAGTATTTTGCAGTGCAATGCTTTTTATGAACAAAATGCCAGACACTTAGATGAAAAAAGGCATAGTGATCTTCTTTACTATTATTTTTTCTTGCCATTGTGTTTTGCCACTGAGAGCTTTGGGCAGCATCAAGCTGATTCATGTATAACTTAAAAGATAACATTTGATATTATGCAATTATGAAAATAATTGCATTGCATATTTGCCTAATGATAGAGGATTCAAATGCACAAATGAATTTTTGTTTGGGCTTCTGGTTATTTTACAGATTCTGCAGGAAGGTAGAGAATGCTTTCAAAAGGCAAATAACTACTCATGACTTTGTCAAACAACCTAATATGAGTAAGAGTGTTTCCTAATTTATAAATCCATATAAAAATGAGAAAGATGCTCTAGACATATTAATGCAATTCTAGGCAGGAACAGGAGACCTTGTTTTTGGAGCACCAGATGCTTGCCAGAAGACTAAACCCCTGCTTTCATTAAGGTTGCACAGCAAGATAATGCTTCTGTTCTCAACTCCTAATACAACCTTGTCATTCACTCATTCATTCATTGATTCATTCATTGTTATATTCAATCACTTATCTCCCTACCAACTGTATTTTATTGAGAGGAAATATTTCAATTTTGAATGTATGTGCTTTCTAAATGTTTATGGTAAAATATATTTTATGAATATAGTGTAATACTAATAATAAAGTTAAGAAGTGAGCATAGTAAATAATAATCTGTAAGTTTAAAGTTAGATTATCTATGCAGGTGTTCATTTAAAATAGTCTCATTGGTATGTAAAATGCAAAATCTAGGATGCAATAGTTAAAACATATTTCCATAAGCAAATAAAAACTAATACATCTTCATTTTTTAGAGCACAAACACTAGGAAAGTTATGTACAACGTCCACAGGTTAAAAATATCTTTTGAATTTGAAGTTCTAATTTTAAAGATGATTATCAATAAGTTAAATGTTACTTATACAATGTGTAGCTGATGGTAATATTCATTCTCAACATTTTCATTTTTTCCTATCAATTTTGTTTATTTATTGCACCAAATACTATCTAATTTTGATGTTTGTATAGTTTTATTTTTGGTTGACATCCCTTATTCAAAGCAGATATGCTAAAAGGACAGTGACTGTTGGAAATTAGAATCAAGAAATACGATAAAAGAGAGGAACGGACATAGTTGAGTTAAAACCAGGTAGCAGAAATAAATTTTGAATGTGCTCAATGTGACTGAAATATGAAATCCTAATTTAAGCTAGTAAGATCGCTTTTATTATATGATATGGGGTCATATAATAAAATCTTTTCCTCTATTTTCTGTAATATCCCAAGTAGTCATTATTTATTCAGTGACCGATTCATTTATTTTATCATTTACAATCAATAATGATTTGGTATCACTTTTATACCAAACATAGATTCATTTTTACAAGTAACAAACTCTTCAAACACACTTGCTATACTAGGTAGAACAAGGTATGTAAAAATAGAGTATTATTAAGACACAGATACTGGGAACTATAAAACATTTTTTAAAGTCTTATTTGTACCTTTTGTTTATTTTTTGCCTTTGTACAAGTATAGCCATATAAACTAGAAAATTCAATTACATTTGCACGTTTTCTGTACAACCGTATGCAGAGCCATGTGCTAGCTAATTTCAGAATTATAAGGAAGGATAGTTTTGAATACTGAGAAGAGTTCAAGATAAAATTAAGAGACCTTAATCTGTAACTGCTTCCTGCTACCACAAATTCATAGGTAGCTGCATCCCAGTGAGTTATATTGTTACATAAGTAAAATACTTCATAGCCAGGGATACCAAAGATAATACTTTTTTACATTTAAACAAATAGATGTCATAAATTATTATTAAGACACACTTTACCCAATGGATTATAATCACTGACTTCACATCACAGTATTTGGAGTATTTCAAAAATTACTGAGTCCAAAATTGTTATAAAATTAATAATATTTCTAAAAATCAAGAAAGGAAAAATATACAGATTGGCCCTTTCTATTTCTGAGCAAACCAAATTTCCTTAGTAGGGCAGAACATGTATATAAACTTTAAAATATGATGCTGATGCACCATAAGATTTGATAAGTTCTTCTTTGAACCTTAATAGGCTTTTATATCAAGATAAAATTTTTTTTCCATCTTGAAGAAAGAAAGAATGCAGATATACAAACACATTGTTATAACAAGAAAGGCAACATAAGATTTCCAAACAACTACAGAGTATCAAGAGGCAAAGAAACATGAGTTGTATGTATGTATGTATGTATGTATGAAGGTATGTATATATTTCTGAGAAAAAGTGAGAAAGAGAGAAGAGGAGGAGCAGAGAGAGAGAGATTGAGAATCCAGAGAAAGTTCCATGTTATCAGCGTAGAACACATGTGGCTCGATCTCATGAACTGCAGATCATGACCTGAGCCGAAATTAACAGTCAGAAGCTTAACTGACTGAGCCACACAGGTGCCCCTGGGTTTAATATTTAAAGAAAACTTAATGGATAAGTTCCCATGAAAGGTTGAGATTAGAAATGGAAGGGAATAAGTGATTTCTAAAACACTCAACACCACCATATTGATATTTAAAGGTAGTTTATGAACCACATGTTAAGTAAGCTGTATAGTCCCAAGGGACAACAACTCTCTCCTTTAAGAATTTCTCATGATACTCTGTGGACTCTATTTCTGATCTTTCTCTTTTGTTCACAACTGTGATGCCAACATGCCTCCTGCAGACAAATCAGTATATGTGTACATCATTTAGAATGATGCCATCATAGTTTAAGATCATGCCTTAAGATATAGTAGAACTGATTTTTGTGGGGCGAAGTAGGTGGAGGACTCCTTGGCGAATCTGTTTGGTCTTCACACTATAGATGATTGGGTTGAGCACAGGTGGAACCAGTAAGTAGATGTGAGCCATGAAGATATGGATCAGTGGGGAGGAATGTTTGGCAAAACGATGAACAATAGATAGCCCCATCATAGGCACATATAGGATGAGTACAACACAGATGTGGGATGCACAGGTGTTGAGAGCCTTAAGCCGTCCCTCACGGGATGCAATTTTTAATATAGAGTGAAGGATGTACACATAAGACACAAAAATACCCAGAGAGTCCATTCCCCACAGCACAATGACCAAAAGCAACCCATAAATAACATTAAACATGGTGTCAGCACAGGCAAGGCGGATCATATCCTGGTGCAGACAATATGAATGAGAAAGGATGTGGGAGTGGCAGAAAGGAAAGAAGGCCAGCCGGGCCAGAAGTGGAGTCATGGCACAGGCACTCCTAAGCAGGGCTGCAATTCCAATTTTCATGATAAGTCTTGGGGTGAGAATGGTAGCATATCGTAGAGGGTGGCAGATAGCCACGTAGCGGTCAAAGGCCATGGCCAAGAGCACAGACGATTCTGTGAAGGAGAAAGTGTGAATGAAAAACATTTGGACCACTCAGATGTTGAACTGGATTTCCCTGGAAATGGACCACAGTACCCTGAAGAGTGATATCATTGTGGGCATGGACATGCCCATGTCACTGAAGGAAAGCATGGCTAGAAAGTAGTACATGGGCTGATGGAGCCTGGGGTCTGTCCGAACAATATGCAGGATGGTGCAGTTACCCATGATCCCAACAAGGTAGAGGAGACAGAATGGAATGGATATCCAGTGGTGAAATTCCTCATAGCCAGGGATACCTGAGAGATAGAATGTGGAGGACAAGGTATTACTGGAGTTTAAGGTTGCCATAGAGCTCACTTTTAACCACAGTCCAATTTCAGGATCACTCTCCAGTGGGGAGGGCAGTGATAAGCCTGGCATCTGAATCAGGAAAACAAAACGAAAGCATTAAACTTCAATACTTTCCTGTAAGCACTCTTAAATTCATCCCCACTCTTTTGCTTCCTTCATTTCATTGCTGAGTATTGTTAGTTAAGTAAAATATATACTTTATAACAATTCTTTCCCTCCTGCCTCTCAGATGGAGGCTCATTGGCATTCTCTCAAAATATGGACAGTCTTCTTCTAAAGACACTACCTAGAGCAGCACACACGTAACCTGTTCAGGATGACATCTTTCATTTTTAATTTTCCTCTAGAAATTTCTTGGCAAAGGCTATTGATGCTAATATTAATGTTTTTTTAATAACTCCTGCTATGATTTACACACAATGCCTTTTTATGCCTAAGCTTCAGTGCTTTCTCAATAATACTACAACACCATGAACGGTGTCTTTACAGAATTCAGGCAAGTATGGGTCAGCAGTACTTATTACCATGATCAAGTCTTACTAAATTAAGATCTGCAGTTAAACCACATATAATTGAGGCCACAGACCTGGTCTGAGACTAGCAATCCCAGGAACTAAACATAGGTTAAAATAGACTTAATTTAAACAATTTTAAATTTAAAAAATTATAATAACGAACTATGTAACTTTAAATGTAATGTTCCTATTGTAATAAAATATATAATCTAAGCAAAGTGTAACTGTCCCTGACTCTGATTTTAAAGATTCACAACCTTCTTTCTATGATGTTTCAGATCTGCCTTGCTTATTACCACCACTAACCTCCACTTCTCTTGCCTTGGGCTTGTCTTTCTCACCTTCCTTTCTACACTTGCATTCATCATCTTAACTCCCTAGATTTTCCATTATTCCTTCTTTTTGTTAATTATGTGGAAAAATCTCATCCATAATCCAAGCTTCCTTTTTTTACCCCACTGCTCAGTCAGTTCAGACCATTCCTCTGATATTTTAAATACCTCTCCCAGGGTCGCCTGAGTGGCTCAGTCCGTTAAGTGACCAACTTCGTCTCAGGTCATGAATTCATGGTTCATAGGTTCAAGCCCTGCATCGGACTCTGTGCTAACAGCTTGGACTCTGGAGCCTGTTTTGGATTCTGTGTCTGTCTCGCTCTCTGCCCCTCCACCACTCGTGTTCTGTTTCAGCCTCTCAAAAATGAACAAATGTTAAAAAAAATTAAATACTCTCTCCCAAAGCCAAGAAGAGGTAATTGAAAACTGGAAGATACCTGATCTGGAGGCCAGTCTGAAGCAAGTTTACATTCTCCATGACTTTCTCCTGAGGTTTTAGGAGACTACTATTCACTATCCCCCTTGCTCAGACTCTTTATCTACTTCCACAAGCATATCCACCTCAGTAATGTTGTGGTTCCTATTCTTGCTCACTTTTGAAGTTGAATAAAGACTTATTTCCCTCTGCACCAAAGTAGCCTTATCTGTAGACTGAAGATAAAAAAAAAACTCTTGACAAGATTTCTCTAAGGTTAAAGGAGATACTGTGGACAAATCACTGAACTTAGAGCTTTTATACATAGTGACCATAAAATAATGGTAATAATGATGAAGACAATATATGACAACAACAGTATTTCTTTGAAGGGTCACAAGAGGTAGAAAGATATGAGGAGACTCTGGAGGATCCTTCCACAAAGGAAACACCAGAAGTGGGCACCTCACAAAAGTGACCAAGGTAGGCTGAGGAATGGGACGTGAATAGTACCAGTTTTATCTCTGTTTTATCCAGTGAAAATTTGGGAGATCCATAATATGAATGGCTTCATAATCTTTTTCTCTACCTCCAATTTCCTTGGGTAATTATGATGCTGTTACTTCTATAGTTTTCATTATAAACATTGTCAGTTTTGGAGGAAAAAAAATAAAAAAGACAACACCCAGGATGAAATGGAAAGCTCTCCAAGAAAAGGAATGAGGTTTTTGGCACTACAGGGAGCCTGCAAGCTGAGCAGCCATGTTACTGTCCTGAAGTTGCCACAGCATTAATTCACTACATTCCATATATTCACTCATGTCCACTCTGCCTGTTTCTCCACAGCTCATTATATGGTGGCCTTGGTTCAATATTTGTCCAATTCCTATTGTTTCTGACCCTATAATTTCAAATTGATTCACATTGTATTGTGATGTTTTCTACCATTTCCCAGAGGAGGAAGATGGATTTAAGGAGTTATAAACTCAAAATCCAGAAAGAACTACAATTTGGGGTTTAGACTCTGATGAATTCTTTTTCTTCTTTTAAGTGTTTGTTTAATTTTTTAAGAGAGAGAAAGTGTAAGCAGGGTAGCAGAAGAGAGAGAAACGAGAGAAAATCCAAACAGGCTCTGTGCTGTAAGCATATAGCCAGACTAGGGCTTGATCTGAGGAACCATGAGAAGAAAATTAACCTGAATCAAAATTAAGAGTTGGATGCATACCAACTGAGCCACCCAGGCACGCCTAGACCTCTGAGTCATAATTAATGTCATATTAAAAATCACTGATACTTGAGATTGGAAGGGACATTCTTGAAGGTTATCTGGTACAGCCCCAATAGCATTCTGGAATACCTATCCCATTACACTAGAAAATAATCCTTCACCCAGTATAAGCATCACATCCCACTCATGGACCCAGAGACCACCTACCATAAAGGCCTAGGCATCCTGGGCAAGTCCAGCCTGAAAAGTCTGAGTCTTGCTTGAATGCTATAGGAATGAGCATGAACAATGAAGGTATTTTAGTGAAAATTATATCCTCTGAGGAACTGAGAATGTCTCTCTTCTTCAACAGTGTCCTGATCCTCCTTCCCATACTCTGAGTGTCCACCCTCCTCTCTTCTGTCTCTCAAGTGCTACTCTGTAGTTTCCTCTTACCTCTCACTTTTATTTTCCCCGGGACTCACTCATGTACTTGGTGGAATAGTTTGCTTGTCGTCAGAGACCATTCTAATTCTCAGAGGAAGAAGGATCAGTTCATAAGTTTCCTCTAGTCCTTTGAGGTAGGAAGTCCCAGAATAAATGCAGGACAGTGTGTGTAACCCTGTCAGTGCCACCATTTTTGGTTTGCTTTTCTCCACCACCCCAGCTGCAGCAGGATTGACAGTTTGGGAATACAGGGGCAAGAAGGCTATTGAGAGTCTCAAATACTGCTGCCTCAACGTCTAGAACAAATGAGATATCACAACATGAGATGAAATGAGATCAGATCAAATCAGATTAGATCAGATACTAATTTATATCCAGGATACGATGGCGTGGTAACAATTTGGGGATATGGTACAGCCAGTGAGAAGGACTTATTAAGGATGTAAACTAGGGAGAGACAGAGTCTATACCCTACGAGCTGGAAGTGATCTACTTCCATTCTGTTATTATACACTGGATAAAAATGAGATTCAGTTATGATCTGCCTCCCTCAAAATCATACAACGATGGGTACATGGGAAATCTCTGTTCCTTCCACTTGATTTTGCTGTGAATCTAAAACTGCTATAAAAATAAAATCTATGTTCAAAACCACATAATAAGCCATAAAACCAATGTAATCACTCAGATCCGATTGATTAGTGTGGTATTTTCTTTACTGTGCCCTAGATTCCTTTTGATGAAACAGATTAATATGTTGATAAGACTAAAATCAGAAGCTGTTACTTATCTCTTTAAACTCTCTCTATGTTTGTCAACACTATTGTCTTCTGCATGTCTGTTGGTGATTGAGCAATATAGCATGCTGGCATGTGCACTAATGAATGATCAGAAATCTCTAACTGGGGTGTGAGTTCCAATTGTGATGTTAGCCCTGTTTAGTATTGGAACTACTTTAAAGAATGTGATCTGCAGTTAATTTTCCAACTCTGGCTTTAATCTTGCCAATACTGGTCTAATTATAACTGCTAACAATTTTATCATATGTACACTCAACTCAGATTTGTCTATTGCACATTTGTCATAACTCATTAATTACTAGGTACTGCTGTATTTAATACTTTCTGTTAAGAATTGGCTTTCTCAGGAATTGATGGCCTTAATATAAGTAATAGTTTTCTTAAATGTACTCAAAGAAATTCACCATCCACTGATAGTCTGTGGAAATGAGACTCTTTATACTTTAACGTTACAAAAACCTTCACAGTTCCACCTTCGAATGTCTTATGAAATTACCAAATGGTCTGAACTTACTGCCTTCACTGACACTCAATGCCTCACACTTCTCCTCATTCTTTAATTTCTTTAATATTAATTTAAATCACTCTTCATGGATTTTCCTATAAAATAAATAAATAAAAACATACATTTTAAGACATCTGATGATTTACGTAAGCCAAAATGCAGGGAACTTTAGGCTATGGAGAAATTACAATGCCTATAAATGTTTAGGCAGAAGTTATTTTTGTCCTATGTAAGAGCACTATATATTATTTCTGAATTATTCTGCCTCAGCAAGGGCTAAACCTGAACAAATACATAAAAGATATCTTTAGGGACAGACAAGTGCAAGAGTATTTTGCCCCATTGTTGTAAGGCACTGAGCTGATCTCTGTGAATAGCTCCTTATTTATCAACAGAGAAGCTTTGTCAAATTTTACTAATACATTTCCACAGATATTTTCATTCATGTATATGTATCTATATGGAACTTGCAATATAACCATTGGGTGGATGCTAATCGAGGGAAAATATCTGAGTACCAATATCCAGGCTTAAATGTATGAAAATCCAAAATTTTTCCATTGGGAAGATAGTGATACCACTTGGAAGCTGAAGAATGTGCATGCATCTTAGGACTAGATTACTTAGTAAGAAATAGTGCAGTTATAAGACAATAAATGGAGTAAGACATGATGTGATAGAAGATTTTCACTAGAGAATAAATTCTCTCAAGCTTTTTCTTTTCTTCCTTTCCCTCCATCTTTTTTTTTCTTTTCTTCCCTTCCCTTCCTTCCTTCCTTCTTAAGATTTAGTCCTAATAGTTTAGGGACATGCCAAGTTACACGGTGGGGCTTTGAGTCTGAAAAGCCAGAATTTGTGAAGACATGCTGCTTGCTATGGAATGAACAGAAGGAGGTTCATTGGCAACAACGTGAAGTTCATTCAGTGCGATGACAAAGTGAGCCTGATGCCAGTGTGTCAGCACACCAACAGTTCCTTGCATGGCTCCTGACTCTCCGCTTGGGACACAGTTTGTATTTACTCTGGACCACAGTAGGCAAGAACTGTAACAATGTGGTTGTAACCCGTACTGTGAGCTTCCTTCACTTCCCTCTACATACCCAGTTTGTCAAACAACTTCATGGCTTTCTTTCCATTCAGCTCCCTCTCTCTCTCTCTCTCTTTTTTTAATTTATATTTATTTTGAGAGAAAGCGTCCACACTAGCGCGCACACACACACACGTGTGCTCAAGTGCGAGAGGCAGAGAGAGAGGGAGAGAGAGAATACCAAGCAGGCTTCTCGCTTTCAGCACAGCAGCAGCTCCCTCTCTAAGCAGTGAAATTCATCCAAACTTCCCCTCAAAACCTTTCCTCTGCTCTACACACTTCTGGATTGGCTCACCCCTCCCCCCACCCCATACTGTGATTGGCTGACTATACTTGTCTGGTTTCTTTCTTTTTAAAATTTTTTAAATGTTTTATTTATTTCTGAGAGAGAGAGAGACAGATTGCGTGAGCAGGGGAGGGTCAGAAAGAGAGACAGACTCCGAAACAGGCTCCAGGCTCTGAGCTAGCTGTCAGCACAGAGCCCTGAGCCCTACCCGGGGCTCAAACCCACTAGCGGAGAGATCACGACCTGAGCCAAAGTCGGAGGCTTAACCGACTGAGCCACCCATGCGCTCCGATACTTGTCCCATTTCTTAAGATCATAGAACAACATTTTGAAAGTCATACTGGTCCTAAAATAAACAGCCTTCCCCCATCCCCACATGCTTTCTTTTATATATATATATATTTTTTTAATTTTAATGTTTATTTTTCAGAGAGAGACATAGTGTGAGCAGGGAGGGGCAGAGAGAGGGGGAAACAGAATATGAAGCAGGCTAGGCTCCAAGTCTTTTACTCTACCCACTGATACGGGAGGTTGGGGGAGTTCTCGGCACCTGACACCTCAGCCACCAGCCAATGCCAGATTCTTGACTTCGCTGGAGAAAGAATTCAAAGACGAGTTAGAATAAAGTAAAAGCAGAAGCTTTATTGCAGAGCAAAAGTACACACTCCCAAAGAGAAAGTGCGGAAGAACTCAGAATATCCAAGTGATGCCAGGTGGATGTTGGGCTCTGATGCTTATGGGTGGCTATCATTTGGGGACTAAATATTCTCGTGGGGCTCTGGAACAGGAGGGGATTTCTTGGAACTCTACATAGTATTACACATGCTCTATAGTAGGTCCTACGTGCCTTCAAATTTTGCTCTTGCGACTACTCCATGTACACTCAAGATCTATTGGGAGTATTCTGGCATTCCCAGTGAGGTATCATTCTCAGTCATTTATGGGAGAACTGGCTTTTTCTGCACATGTGTGCTGCAGTTAAGGCTACTTGCTGTCTTGAGAAACCACAGCGCTATCACAGGTGTGCCTAATCGTCACAGACTGTCAGGTGTCAGACTCAGTTCCCAGTTTTTTGTTACTCTTGCAAATATCCAGCGCTTCCCTATCCTGCCTGCCTCACCACTATTATAGACACTTGAAGACTATGGAGTCCTGTGATCAAGAAAAATAATCCTTAAATCACTGTCCATTGAAGAAGAGATTGGAATACCTACAACAGACTGGCCATCTATATTGAGTTACAGGGATGACACGTGTGTTTCCACTTAGTCTGTTGAAGTTTCAATTCCAAAATTTCTACTTACTGTGGTCATTTGGACTTTAAGGTCCTAGGGATGGATATTCTCTTTTAAACGTTTAAACAGCTGGATATATAGTTGATCCTTGAACAGCATGGAGGTTAGGGGCTCTGAGTCTTGTGCTGTCAAAAATTTGGCTATTATTTTTGGGGCTTCAAAAACTTAACTGCTAGTAGCCTACTGTTAGCCCTATTGATAACATAAATTGATTAACAACTGATTAACACATGTATCATATATTTATTATATGCTGTATTCTTACAATAAAGGAAGCTAGAGAAAATAAAATGTTTTTTGTGCTTTTTAAATAAAGTTTATTTATTTTGAGATAGGAGAGAGCATGCACAATCAAGGGAGGGGCAGAGAGAGAGAGAGAGAGAATCCCAAGCAAGCTCCCCACTGTCAGCACAGAGCCCGACATGGGGATTAATCTCATGAACTGTGAGATCCTGATCTGAGCTGAAATCAAGAGTTGGCCACTTATCTAACTGAGCCACCCAGGAACTCCCAAAAAATAAGTGTTAAGACAGTCATTAGAAAGAGAAAATACATATATAATACTGTACTGTATTTATTTTAAAAATCCATGTATACATGGACTTATATCATTCAAGCCCGTGTTGACGCCCGTGTTGTCCAAAGGTCAACTGTATAATATATGCACATTTGTAGTGAGAATTATATAAACACAGAAAACAATTTAAAAGAATCCATAGCCAAATCAGAAGTCTAAAATGGAAGATGGATGGGGAAAAGTATGAAGAAGGTATAATTTAGATGTATATCTGTGGTTTGACTTTTTTTTTTGACAATGCCAATGTACTCTTGGTATACCTGTGTTACTGTGTAGCTTAAGGGAGGTGAATAAATAATGCAGTCATAATTGTATTCATCAGAAAAAATATAAACCAAGAAATTACAAAGAAGATGTGTCCTCCCATGTCTTGTAAAACATTAAGAAATTTTTCTATCCTCTTATAATACCTTTTCTATATCTCTCTGCATAGAGAACTGGTCATCTACTCGGCTGATGAAGGTGAAAAATCTGTGTCCTGTTCATTGTGATATTTCTTCACACATACAAACCTTAAAAACTTGGTTAGAATTGGATTCTACTCACATGTCACGCTCCTGTGAGAATATATTTCTAGGAACTTTGAACCACCATCGACATCTGTCCTCATGTTCATATTGCATATGCTCTTGTCTTTTATCTCTTGCCATTTTATATTTTATATTTTTGTATGTCTTTCTCCTTTGTTATAGTGCACATTGCTCCTTAGCAGAGGCCATGTCCTCCTATGTATTTACTGTCATTCCAATAAATGAAAAAAAAAGAGAAGGAAAAAGAAAGCAAGGGAGTGGTTTTTTCTCTGTCCAATAATTTCAATATAAATTTAAGACAACCAGTGAATTGTCTTTAGTTTATTAGAGGTCACACTAATCCCCAAGTACTGTAGTGCATTAACAGTTTCCTGATTATAATACTAAATCTTTCAGACATAACCAGGGATCAGTGTCCAACAAAATTGAATTCTGTCCACATTTAGCTATGTATTTAACTATAAGATGGAGAGAAAAGGGAAAAGAGGAAAGAAACTTCACATCTTCTTTCCAGGAAGAATAAGATAAATGGACTATAATGCTTTCTGGCTAAATCTCACATATTCTATCTATCTCTTTACAATAATAAACAAACAAACAAACATATATTGAGCATATATGAGGGCTATGTTAGTTGTATTATAGTTGTATAATATAGTTGTATTATCCCATTTGATATATTTTTTTTGTTTTATTTATTTCTAGGAGAGAGAGACAGCGTGAGCAGGGGAGGGTCAGAGAGAGAGGGAGTCATAGACTCTGAAACAGGCTCCAGGCTCTGAGCTGGCAGTCAGCACAGAGCCCGACGCGGGGCTCGAACCCACGAACCGCGAGATCATGACCTAAGCGTAAGTCGGACTCTTAACCGACTAAGCCACCCAGGCGCCCCTATTTTTTATTTTTTATTTTAATTTAATTCCAGTATAGTTAACATGTTATGATAGTTTCAAAGTAACAATATAGTTACTCAAAAATTTTATGCATTAGTCAGTGCTCATCATGATAAATATAATCTTAATTCCTTTCACCTATTTTTACCACCTCCACCCACCTTCCCCTGGTAACACCAATTTGTTCTCTACAGTTAAGAGTCTGTTTCTTGGTTTGCCTCTCTATATCCTTTTTATTCCTCTGTTCATTTGTTTTGTTTCTTAAACTCCACATATGAGTGAAATCATATGCTACTTTTCTTTTCTAACTATATTATTTCACTTAGCATTATGATCTCTAAATCCATACATGTTGTTGCAAATGTCAATATATCATTCCTTTTTATAGCTGAATAATATTCCATTATATATATGTATATAATGTATATATATTGGTGCATATATCTTTTTGAATTAGTGTTTTTCATATTCTTTGATTAAATTCCCAATAGTGAAATTACTAGATCATATTATAATTCTTCTTTTAATTTTTGAGGAACCTACAGACTATTTCTCATATCCCGTTTAATTCTAAAGGAATTTTATTAATACATAATCCTAATGACACAGTTAAGAAAACAACTAAGAATGATCAGTTCATTTGCCTAAAAACTATCCTAGTATGAATTCATTGCTCTGGAATTTGAACCCAGGTATAATCACAAATTTGCAATCTTTACATTATCATTTTAAACTTAGGAGTCATATAGTTACGTATTGTTAAGTCAGTAGTTAATACACTATTAGTTAAGTTTTGGGGGAGGCAACTTAAAAGATGAGCACGTCACAGCATTTTTTAAATGTAAAATGACATAATGAATTTAATATTGTTTTAAGCAGCATGAACCCTTATTCAAATACCAAAGATTTTCTAAAGTTTGCTCAGAATAGGGGACTGACGCATCTACTCTCCTACCCATTACTCCATCAGCCTTCCTCTGATGGACTGAATTAAGCATAGATGCCCATGTATAAATTCAGTTTCAATGGAGTTTCTATCTAGTCCCAAAATATAACAGAGTAGAGATGCTGTTGCTTGTAAGACAGAGATGGTTGTACAATCTTAGTATCCACAGACTCTTTGTTCTACTAAAGGATTTACAGTTGGAACTCAACCACCCCTCTGTGTATCTAAGTTCAGCCAGCTATCAGAAATACAGTCAGAATCTCCTTGAATTTATCCACCTGAGTCTCTCTTAGGCATTCTCTGTTCCTGTGGAAATCCCCACTCTCTCATCCTGAGGGACATTCATCCCTTATACCCATCCTTATACCCCAACTCCTTATGTAGCATTAGTGGCTATTTTCCCTCAGGCTCCCAGGAACCCTCCATAACCAGGAAAAACTAAAAGCTTCTTTTGTCTCAGATATATAAATCAGTAACTCCTTTGCCCCTTGGGAAATTGAGAACTCCATGAGTAAGAAAGCAAAGCAGTGAAAGTTAATTAAGTGATGGGGAAACAGAAGTGGCTATTGACTTGAGTAAGTCTGTTATGGGGAGGAGGGCTAAGCTTGGAAGAAAAACAATGACCAATTTGTCAATGGAAAGGGGGAAGGAAAATGTGAGTTAAAGAAAAGAGATTGTGGAAGGTTAGACATAAGGATTTGGGTGAGGTGAAAAAAGCAAATTTTGTAGGACAAAAATATAGAATGTGGTATAGTACCATGAGGTGAGATATGCTTAAGTATTTGAGATAAGTGGACAAGGAATATTTGAAGAGAATTATGAGGAGACTTGGATTATTATACAAAGAAAGAGAGAAAGAATGTCTGTAGTGTGGTGAACAATAATAACAATAATATGTTTTGAGTGCTCCCTGAGTGGCGCTCTGGGGGATTTGAGCATAAAGGTAAAGAGGAAAGGGAGTAGGGGCAAAAACCACATGTATAAATCTATCTTCCTTTCCCCATACACTAGAAAGAAGGATCTTATCAGTAATGGCAATGGCTTTCCTTTCATCCTGAGATCAGTAGGCAGCAGTTGACACATTGTAAACACAGGAATGATTTACCTTACCGATGTCTTTAAGAATTTACTGCTCTAAGAAAGATTTGAGGGAATGACACACAAAACAGGAAAGAATTAGATGACTTAAATGACTAATATAATAATTTAGAAAAGAAATCATGACAATGATAAAAATCAGATGTGAATTAGTTGGATACTTTAGACATGGGAAGAAGAGGACATGTTAAGGGGTTGGGTGGAAGTAAAAGGTTATAATAATCAAGGACAATGCCTAGTTTTTATATTTGATAAGCTATGCAGCATGAGTTACATTTACTAAAATGGAAATATTAAGGGAATCATCAGGATTTCTTTCTTGGCCATGTGATCTTTGATGTGTCTTTTAGACATACAAGCAGAGATGTTTCAGTAAGCTGTTTCATGCATCCTTACTCTTGTTGGAGATTTTGAGTTCTCCCCACTTCACTCCCTTCTCTGCCCTGCAAAACCTTTTCCTTTCAGGATCTGCTTCCCTCTGTTTTGTTCTAGAACTATCTTTTTGGTAAAATTATAAAGAAAAGTGAGAAAACAACACATGCCCAGGTAAAATTTGGAGGCATTTGCAGGAGAGAACAAGGGAATTACACAGGGAAGCCTGATAAACATGCTCTGCAGTCTGAGTAGGAAGGACCATTGATGAATTATATACATCACTCTAATTCCTAGTGTGTGACCAAGGGTCATCATAGTATAGAATTGGGGCTACTTCCTGAAATAGGGTTAGCATGTTTCAGTAGAAGTTACAGAAGCTTTAGAAGCAGGGGCATAGATTCTATTTCTAACTATTCTTTTGTTTGCTTGATAACATTTCTGAACCCAGGCTACTCATTTATAACATGGCCTCTGTTGACCTCATATAAATATTTAGTGGTTCATATGTGTTAATTAATATATAAATAATTTTAAAGAGTCTAAAAATACTCTTAGATATTTGGATATGATTATAAGCCATGAACTTAATAACTCATAAACTTAAGGAATCAGATAATGATAACTGATTTTTTTCTTTAACTATGTAGAGATTTCCATTCATAGCCAAATTTCTCTTATGAAAGAATCATTGCATTATGAGGAATAATGTACAGGTGGTTAAATGACCAAGGATTTAGTAACAAGCATAAGATGTTGTATGGTTGTTGTGACAGAAAGAAGGCAAGGCAGAAAAAGTATACATTAGTAAAATACTGAGCTGGTGAAGTGTCTGAAGGAACTGAATTTGTTTTAACATTGTTTTGGCATTAGGGACTGCTCATCATGGTGGGCTGGAGCTTGAATGTTGGCCAAGCTACTCACAAGGCTGCAGGAACCAGACAGGTGATCCAACCACTATTCTGGGAAATTGCAATCTACATGAGCAGATCTTTGAAACTGATATTTATTAAAGCTATTATTGTATCTGTGTGCTTTTACCCAAACCGTATAAGTCTCTAAGCCTCAGTCTGCCTATCTCTAATACGCCTCTCTTTTGATGTCATTGGAGCTAGTTTCCAGTACAAATATAATAATTAAAATGTACAAATTCAAATTGAAAGAGGGAAGCATTTTCATACATTGTTTAATTTAATTATCTGTAAAATATTGTAAGATAGAGTTTAGTCACTTTGTAACTGAAATACACTAAAACTGAATGAGCAAAGAAGCAAAAACAAGAAAATTAAGAGATGGCACCAGATTTTTGCAATTTTAATGGCCCACTAGATCACAGTCTGGGGGGTACTATCTTCATTCTAATACCATAGGGATGATGAGGCTGTGATTGCAGATATTTTTCTTTTATCTGTCAGAGATGGCCCAAGGCCATTTCTACAGATGGGAGGATTAGAAAAACAGCTGAGTTTCAGTGACACCAAAAGAGAGGTTTCAGGATCAACAAGGCTGATGCAGCTCACAAATCAATGATAAAATGATAATGATTCACTTAAGTAAAACCCTTCCTGATTACAGTATAAGTTCATATAAATGAACCTTGGGTAGGGAATGTGAAATGGAAACCAAACTCCAAATACCCATATTGAATAAGTGAGGTACGTGCTATTTATTCCTGGATGTTTGTGGGCTTCTGGTTCCCACTTAAACGAGTTTCAGGGCTCATTTATTTCCCTCTCAAATTGGTAACCACACTCACTACATGTGCAATGTTTTTCAAGTATCCATTATATACTATGATATGATTTGATTAGTTTTTCAAGTATCCATTATATCCTATGATATGATTTGATTAGTCTTGTAAGTTTTTTTCCATTGGAAAATGGATTCTTTATGCATCTATTACTTAAACTTTTTCCAACATTCCTTCTTTTTTTTTTTTTTTAATGTTTGTTTATTTGTTTTTGAGACAGACAGAGAGGGCACAAGGAGGGGAGGGGCAGAGAGAGAGAGGGAAGACACAGAATCTGAGCTTTCAGCACAGAGCACAACACAGGGCTTGAACTCACCAACTGTGAGAACAGAACCTGAGCCAAAGTCTGATGTTTAATGAACTGAGCCACCCAGGTACCCCTTCCAATGTTCCTTCTAAACTGTTTCTATAAAGTGTCCTTGTCTCAGGAAAACTAATCCTTGACATGGAGAGATCAGGATCTTGGAAAATATCCTTACTTAATAACATACACAAAAATAAATGGTAAATAAGTGATGAATATAAAAGTAAATAAAAACATGGGGTGCCTGGGTGGCTTAGTCGGTTAAGCGTCCGACTTTCGCTTAGGTCATGATCTCGCAGTTCGTGGGTTCGAGCCCCGTGTCGGGCTATGTGCTGACTGCCAGCTCAGAGCCTGGAGCCTGTTTCAGTCTGTGACTCCCTCTCTCTCTGACCCTCCCCTGCTCACGCTGTCTCTCTCTCTCTCCTAGAAATAAATAAAAACATTAAAAAAATTTTTTAAAGTAAATAAAAACAAACCAACCTATCAAAATATTAGTAGAAAAGATAGGACAATACATTATAAATTTAGAAGAGAGAAGAGTATCCTGTGAATGACTCAAAATCCAGAACTAGTAGAATAAAAAATTGACAGTAAAAGTCATAATTATCATAAACCATTTAAAGGACTAAAAAGTAATAAATTAAAAGAGGGTGGTGACTTTGGGTAATTTTTCAAAATCATTTTTAGAACCGTATAGATAATGTGTCTACAAAACAATAAGAGTAAAGAAAAAAACTAATGTAGAAACATGAGTTATTGTCTTCTCCATACTATATGTTTTTCTTCCTTCTAGGAGTCCACATTTTTATGGTAGGAAAATGACTACTTGGGACAGACTCATGACAGCCTCTAACTCCCATATGGAACAGTCTGTTTCATTCTACCTCACTGGGATTCCTGGCTACGAGAATGCTAATCATCTTTCCATCCTCTTTTGTGTGTGCTACCTGATAGGAATAGTGGGCAAGAGTGCAATCCTTCACATCATCTACATAGACAAGAGTCTTCACAAGCCCATATACTACTTCCTGGCCATGCTGTCCCTCACTGACATGGGCATGTCTATCTCTACCCTGCCCACAGTATTAAAAAACCTCCTGGTTTGATAGTAGGGAGATTGAGATTAATGCTTGTGTAGTCCAGATGTATTTTATTCATACTTTTTCCTCTGATGGAGTCAGCTGTGCTTCTAGCCATGGCTTTTGACCACTATGTTGCCATTTGTGATCCTTTGAGGTATTCCAGCAAGCTCACTCCACAGCCCGCTATCTATATTGGGGTCTTCATTATAATCAGATGTTCTGTTGTCCTCCCTGTTTTTCTTGTTTGTATTCTCACATTTTCTTTCTGTCACTCCCATGTTCTCTCCCACTCTTTCTGCTTGTATCAAGATGTCATCCAGTTGGCCTGTGATGACATCTTACTCAACATTTTATATGGCTTGTTTGTTGTTGCATTTTATTGGAGTGTAGACTCTCTAGGAATCTTGTTATCTTATGCTTTCATCCTCCATTCTTTGCTAGAGATTGTATCCCAGGGAAGGCAGCTTAAAGCCCTCAATACATGTGCTTCCCACATTTGTGCTATATTCATTCTATATGTGCCCATGATCGGGCTATCCTTAGTGCATCACTTTGCAAAACACTCCTCCCCCTTTATTCCACATTAACATAGCCAATATTTACCTCTTAGTTCCACCAGTACTTAACCCAATCATTTATAGCATCAAGAAAAAGCAGATTCACCAAGGTTTCCTAAGGGTATTATTACCCAAAAGGATTGAGCTTCCTCACACTTAACTGAGATAAGATTCTCTATTATTTTGACCTTTTTATCCATTTTCTTCATTCTGAAGATAACATGTTTAGAATTTCTTGGACACATTTGGTGCATAATAAGTACATGATAGTTAATAAATTCTACACGTCTCTGCAGAAGAATGAAACCAGACCACTTTCTTACACCATTCACAAAAATTGATTCAAAGTGGATGAAAGTCTTAAATGTGAGAGAGAAACCCATAATAATCCTATAGGAGAAAAGAGGCTGTGACCTCTATGACTTTGTCTGCAGCAACTTCTTAGTAGACATGTCTCAGGAAGTAAGGAAACTATGGGGACCTCATCAAGATAAAAAGTTTCTGCACAGCAAAGGAAACAGCCAAACAAAATTAAAAGGCATCCTACAGAATGGGAGGAGATGTTGGCAATGACATATTAGATAAAAAGCCCGAAATCCATAAAGAACTTATCAAACTCAATACTCAAGAAACAAATAATCTGGTGAAGAAATGGGCAAAAGACATGGGCAGACACTTTCCCAAAGAAGACATCCAGATGGCCAACCAACACATGGAAAACATCAATATCACTCATCATCAGGGAAATACAAATCAAAACCACAATGGGATACCACCTCACACATATAAGAATGACTAAAATTAACAACTCGGGAAACAGATGTTGGCAAGGATGAGGAGAAAGGGGAACACTTTTGCACTGTTGCCAGGAACACATACTGATGCAGCCACTCTGAAAAACAGTATCGAGGTCTCTCAAAAAATTAAAAATAGAATTTTCCTATGACTGAGCAATTATACTACTAAGTATTTATCCAAAGGATACAAAAAAGTTGATTCAAAGGGCACGTGCACCCCAGTGTTTATAGTGGCACTATCAACAATAGCCAAATTATGGAGGGAGTCCAAATGTCCATCAGCTGATGAATGGATTAACATATAGTATATACATACAATGGAATATTACTTGGCAATACTACTTATTGCGAATGGCAATGAGAAAGAATGAAATCTTGCCATTGGCAACAATGTGGATGGAACTAGAGTGTATTATGCTAAGTGAAACAAGTAAGGCACAGAAAGACAAATATCATATGATTTCATTCATACGTGGAATTTAAGAAATAAAACAGATGAACATAAGGGAAGTAGTGGAAAAATAAGATAAAAACAGAGAGGGAGGTAAACCATAAGAGACTCTTAAAGACAGAGAACAAATTGAGGGTTGCTGGAGGGGAGTTGGGTAGGGGGATGGGTTAAATGGGACACAGGCATTAAGAAGGACTCTTGTTGGGATGACCACTGAGTATCATATGTAAACCATGAATCACTGGGTTCTACTCCTGAAACCAATACTACACTGCATGCTAATTTGAATTTAAATACATTAATTAAAAATAAAAATAAAAAATAAATCCTACATGTTTCTATAAGAAAAATATTGTAAATATTTCTATCATTACTTCCTAGCTTGAAAGCATCTCCAAATCGTGGTACAAGAAGATTTAGTAAGAGGAAATTAATTTTATTCCAAAAATTTATGGAGATATTTTATATTCATGTTTGAGGAGAATCCAAATTTTTCATGCTAAAACTGAGACTTACAGAAGTTAACTATTCAAAGGTAACAGAGGTAATATGTGTTAGAGTGGGCAATGGTAACCAGGTACATTTTCTTTCCATTGAGGCCAAGTAGACCTTATTCTCCAGATTTTGAGTCAAATCATAATAAAATGGATGTTTCAATTTAGGTATAGAATAAATAAGTTTGCATTTCTTTGTTTCCTTTACCTCCATCTGCCGGGAGCCGCACCGGCCTCTCTGGATGGCAATCACAGCAAGGAAATGGCAATGTTTGCACAGCTTCTGCCATGAGAAATGAAGACTAGTATCTCCTTCTGCTACTACTGGCTCATGCTGGAAATGAGCCTGCTGGTATTGACTAGGCCTCACAATATTCCATATCAGACCCATATTCTGAATACAGATACCTCATAAGGAAAAGCATATTCCTGCCNCTGAATACAGATACCTCATAAGGAAAAGCATATTCCTGCCTTTACAAAAGAGACTTTAGATGAAAGCTCTATGGGCAATTGTCAAAAGGCTCTTCCTATGGGCCTTGCAGATCCAAGACTTAAGGGGTTAAGAACACAAGAGTTACAACTGAGCCTGGCCCTGAGACAAACAGCCTATTTCAGGGCAGAACATAAGTTACTACATATATCTTTGCTAATTGGTGAAGCATAGCAGTCCCTTCCTCAAGGCCTACATTCCACAAACACCCTCCCTTACACTGGCAACTGGGATGAGGATAGATAAGAGTAGCTAAAACATAAACCCAGGTGCAAAGATGGACACATTTAGGGCCCCCATGTTAGTTTCCACAAATAAACCAATTCAGAAACATTTATCTTCTTGAGGGCCAGACAGAATAACTCCTAGCTTATCTATATACAATTTAACTTGTATGTTATGCTGTTTTTCTCTATGAACATTCTGTTAATTGATATCACAAAAGGCCTCCCATTGTAAGAAATTCCTTTCTATGACTTCATCTTGTTGCTGAACCTTAAAATAAAGATACCAAAACCGACAGACAGAGATGCCTGCCTGGTGATCAGAAAGAATCTTGGGGCTCTCTCATTCTCTTTCGCCGACACCGTCCATCCTTCAGGGACCCCTGGACCTGTCGGAGCCGGCGCGGCCTCCGACATCCATCGGAATGAATGTCAGAAAAAGCTTGGGCAATGAAATGAATTGAGTTAGTTTTCACAAGACCAATCTACACTTCACACTCAAAGGGCTGTATTCCTATCATGAAATGGGGTAAAAAAATATATATAAAATCCCTTGGTTAAGTGTATATTACAAGTAAGCAGAACATCTTCAGAACTTTAAATAAAATGGAGTAAGAGAGACGCTAAAAACTTCCCAAGACTCTTGCTGTCTCATCTAATTCCCTAGGAGACAAAAGCAAACACTGAAACTTAAAGGTTTGCACTCCAAAAGGAGAACAGAATGAGGCAATGAGAAAGACGGTTCAAAGAAAATCTAAACGAATATTTTACAAATACTATTTTAAGTCATTCGCCCCAAAATACTCCCTTTGGTTAAATAAAGGGCAACTGAAAAGTATAAACAAACGCCTTTTATACAATATTATGACTAGGATTCCCAGAAAAGAAGAAAAAATATTTAAAAACTAATGAAAAAATTAAAAACTATGCCAAGCCATAGTTTATTTTCTTTAATTTAAGGAGTAAAATTATTTCAAGTAACAGAAGGAAACAACTAATGAACTGTAGTTTCCAAAGATTCCAAAAGCAAAAAATCTGTGAAAATACACTTTAAAGGTGAAATGAGATAAGAAAGCAGATTTTATAGCAAAGGCAGAGATGAATGCTAGAAAATACAGAATTCTAGAGAACACAGAATGTTAGAGAATAAGTATATGCATGCAATTAAGTTCTATACATGACAAAGACCTTATTTCTTACACTCTGACCAAGTGGTCTTATTTCCCACGACAAAAGTCTAAGTTTTAGGCCACTTCCCATCTACTCTGGGAAGATGATTCCCATCTTCACTTCTCTATGTACATTGCCACTTGAAGAATTGATTCAACTTTTCTTTGTGAAAGAGGCCTCATTTCTTCTTCTTCTCTAGGCTCATTCACTCTCTGTCTTCTCAGTGCCAGCTTTTCTAACTGATGTATGTAGGGAAAAAATATGCAATAATTTATCTGAAGTTTTTTCTCTTCTGCTTGAGTAACTGGCTTATCTGAGGTGACCCTCAATTTTGAAAAAAAATTTGTACCCAATTAATCAAAAAATGGATATCATGTTACTTGTAAGAATAGACAAAGCATGCTCTTCTCACAGAAACCACTGTGACTTTCATATTTACATCCACACTCAGTCTTGTGACTGTCTAGGCTTGTGACCTAGGTAGTGCTTGAACGTGGATATTTGCCCATCACATTCTCCCCATCAGAGTTAATCATTCAAAATAGAACTTATGACCTACTATTGTCAAAGATGTTGGCAGTGGAAAATGAAATTGTGTTATTTCCTTCCATTGTATACCTGAGAAATATATAGACTGTATGGCAAAGGAGTATGGATACATTGACTAATGCAAATCTTTTAATTTGGGATCCTTGATTATATCAAACTTATATGCTATCAAAATGATTTAAATTAATATTAAATAAATTAAGTATAAAGAGAATTGTGAAGCATCCAGCCAGTGAATGCAGTAAGTTCATACCATTTGTCTGACAATTCCATGAGAAGATATTTTAGACTGGAATTATGAGGGTTTGCAATTGTTAATGTGTAAATAATGTCTCATTTCCATAGACTATCAGTGAATGGTGAATTTCTTAAATAATTGAGTACGTTTTCTTTAGGAAAACTATTATTTATATTGAGGTCATCAATTCCTGAAAAAGCCAATTCTTTTTTTTTAATTTTTTTTACAAATAGTTTATTGTCAAATTGGTTTCCATATAACAGCCAGTGCTCATCCCCAAAAGTGCCATCCTCCATACCCATCTCCCCTGTCCCCCCGACACCCATCAGTCCCCAGTTTGTTCTCAGCATTCAAGAGTCTCTCATGGTTTGCCTCTCTCCCTCTCCCCGACTATTGCCCCCCTTCATCTCCCCCATAGTCCTCCATTAAGTTCCTTCTAATACTCCTATACGTGTAAACATATGATATTTGTCCTTCTCTGCCTGACTTATTTCGCTCAGCATAACAACCTCAAGGTCTATCCATGTTGCTACACATGGCCAGATTTCATTGTTTCTCATGGCCATGTAGTATCCCATCTTATAGACAAATCACATCTTTTTGATCCATTCGTCTGTTGATGGACACTTAGGCTCTTTCCATGTTTTGGCTATTGTGGAGAGTGCTGCTATGAACATTGGGGTACATGTGCTCCTGTGCCTCAGCACTCCTGTATCCCTTGGGTAAATTCCTAGCAGTGCTATTGCTGGGTCATAGGGGAGTTCTATTGTTAACTTTCTGAGGAACCTCCACACTGTTTTCCAGAGGGGCCGCACCAGTTTGCATTCCCAGCAACGGTGTAGAAGGGTGCCCATTTCTCCACATCCTCGCCAGCATCTCGCGTTCTCTGATTTGCTCATTTTAGCCACTCTGACTGGCGTGAGGTGGTATCTCAGTGTGGTTTTGATTTGTATTTCCCTGATGAGGAGGGATGCTGAGCATCATTTCATGTGTCTGTTGGCCATCGGGATGTCCTCTTTGGAGAAGTGTGTGTTCATGTCTTCTGCCCCTTTCTTCGCTGGGCTGTTTGTTTCTCGGGTGTGGAGTTTGGTGAGTTCCTTCTAGATTTTGGATATTAACCCTTTATCTGATATATCATTTGCAACTATCTTTTCCCATTCCGTTGGTTGCCTATTAGTTTTATGGATTGTTTCCTTTGCGGTGCAGAAGCTTTTAATCTCGATGAGGTCCCAACAGTTTATTTGTGCTCTTGGTTCTTTTGCTTTCGGGGATGTGTCACGTAAGAACTCGCTGCGGTGGAGGTCAAGGAGGTTGTTTCCTGCTTTCTCCTCTAGGGTTTTGATGGCTTCCTGTCTCACGTCCAGGAACGTCCTGAATCCATTTTGCGTTTATTTTTGTGTATGGTGTGAGAAAACGATCTAGTTTCATTCTTCTGCATGTTGCTGTCCGCTTCTCCCCAACACCATCTGTTAAAGAGGCTGTCTTTTGTCCATTGGACACTCTTTCCCGCTTTGCCAAAGATTAGTTGGCTCACCACTTTTGGGTCCACTTCTGAGTTCTCACTTCTGTTTCATTGGTCAATGTGTCTGTTTTTGTGCCAATACCATAGTGTCTTGATGAGGACAGCTTTGTAGTAGAGGCTAAAGTCTGGGATGGTGATACCTCCCGTTTTGGGTTTATTCTTTAGTATTACTTTGGCTCTTCGGGGTCTTTTGTGGTTCCATACAAAGTTTAGGATAGTTTGTTCTAGCTTTGAGACGTATGCTGGTGCAATTTTGATTGGGATGGCATTGAATGTGTAGATTGCTTTGGGTAGTAATGACATTTTAACTATATTTATTCTTCCAGTCCATGAGCATGGAAGGTTTTTCCATTTCTTTGTGTCTTCTTCAATTTCCTTCAGCAGTTTTCTATAGTTTTCATCACACAGATCACTTGTATCCTTGGGTAGGTTTATTCCTAGGTATTTTATGGGGTTGTGTGTGTGTGTGTGTGTGTGTGTGCAATTGTGAATGGGATCAGCTTCTTGATTTCTCTTTCTGTTGCTTCATTCTTGGTGTATCAGAATGCAACCGATTTCTGTACGTTGATTCTGTACCCTGCGACTTGGCTGAATTCTTGGATCCGTTCTAGTGGGCTTCTGGTGGAGTGTGTCGGGTTTTCTATGTAGAGCATCGTGTCATCTGCG
Organism: Hyaena hyaena; assembly: GCF_003009895.1. Lineage (NCBI taxonomy): Eukaryota > Metazoa > Chordata > Mammalia > Carnivora > Hyaenidae > Hyaena > Hyaena hyaena. The sequence goes on along the minus strand of NW_024082739.1, from coordinate 61,351 downwards.
AAAAGTGAGAGTTTGACTTCTTCTTTGCCGAGTTTGATGCCTTTGATTTCCTTTTGTGGTCTGACGGCCGATGCCGGGACTTCCAGCACTATGTTAAACAACAGTGGTGAGAGTGGACATCCCTGTCGTGTTCCTGATCTCAGGGGGAAAGCTCTCAGTTTTTCCCCGTGGAGGATGATGTTAGCTGAGGGCTTCTCATAGATGGCTTTCATGATGTTTCAGTAAGTTCCTTCTATCCCGACTTTCTCGAGGGTCTTTATTAAGAAGGGATGCTGTGCCGGGAGCCGCACCGGCCTCTCTGGATGGCAATCACAGCAAGGAAAGGGCAATGTTTGCACAGCTTCTGCCATGAGAAATGAAGACTAGTATCTCCTTCTGCTACTACTGGCTCATGCTGGAAATGAGCCTGCTGGTATTGACTAGGCCTCACAATATTCCATATCAGACCCATATTCTGAATACAGATACCTCATAAGGAAAAGCATATTCCTGCCTTTACAAAAGAGACTTTAGATGAAAGCTCTATGGGCAATTGTCAAAAGGCTCTTCCTATGGGCCTTGCAGATCCAAGACTTAAGGGGTTAAGAACACAAGAGTTACAACTGAGCCTGGCCCTGAGACAAACAGCCTATTTCAGGGCAGAACATAAGTTACTACATATATCTTTGCTAATTGGTGAAGCATAGCAGTCCCTTCCTCAAGGCCTACATTCCACAAACACCCTCCCTTACACTGGCAACTGGGATGAGGATAGATAAGAGTAGCTAAAACATAAACCCAGGTGCAAAGATGGACACATTTAGGGCCCCCATGTTAGTTTCCACAAATAAACCAATTCAGAAACATTTATCTTCTTGAGGGCCAGACAGAATAACTCCTAGCTTATCTATATACAATTTAACTTGTATGTTATGCTGTTTTTCTCTATGAACATTCTGTTAATTGATATCACAAAAGGCCTCCCATTGTAAGAAATTCCTTTCTATGACTTCATCTTGTTGCTGAACCTTAAAATAAAGATACCAAAACCGACAGACAGAGATGCCTGCCTGGTGATCAGAAAGAATCTTGGGGCTCTCTCATTCTCTTTCGCCGACACCGTCCATCCTTCAGGGACCCCTGGACCTGTCGGAGCCGGCGCGGCCTCCGACATCCATCGGAATGAATGTCAGAAAAAGCTTGGGCAATGAAATGAATTGAGTTAGTTTTCACAAGACCAATCTACACTTCACACTCAAAGGGCTGTATTCCTATCATGAAATGGGGTAAAAAAATATATATAAAATCCCTTGGTTAAGTGTATATTACAAGTAAGCAGAACATCTTCAGAACTTTAAATAAAATGGAGTAAGAGAGACGCTAAAAACTTCCCAAGACTCTTGCTGTCTCATCTAATTCCCTAGGAGACAAAAGCAAACACTGAAACTTAAAGGTTTGCACTCCAAAAGGAGAACAGAATGAGGCAATGAGAAAGACGGTTCAAAGAAAATCTAAACGAATATTTTACAAATACTATTTTAAGTCATTCGCCCCAAAATACTCCCTTTGGTTAAATAAAGGGCAACTGAAAAGTATAAACAAACGCCTTTTATACAATATTATGACTAGGATTCCCAGAAAAGAAGAAAAAATATTTAAAAACTAATGAAAAAATTAAAAACTATGCCAAGCCATAGTTTATTTTCTTTAATTTAAGGAGTAAAATTATTTCAAGTAACAGAAGGAAACAACTAATGAACTGTAGTTTCCAAAGATTCCAAAAGCAAAAAATCTGTGAAAATACACTTTAAAGGTGAAATGAGATAAGAAAGCAGATTTTATAGCAAAGGCAGAGATGAATGCTAGAAAATACAGAATTCTAGAGAACACAGAATGTTAGAGAATAAGTATATGCATGCAATTAAGTTCTATACATGACAAAGACCTTATTTCTTACACTCTGACCAAGTGGTCTTATTTCCCACGACAAAAGTCTAAGTTTTAGGCCACTTCCCATCTACTCTGGGAAGATGATTCCCATCTTCACTTCTCTATGTACATTGCCACTTGAAGAATTGATTCAACTTTTCTTTGTGAAAGAGGCCTCATTTCTTCTTCTTCTCTAGGCTCATTCACTCTCTGTCTTCTCAGTGCCAGCTTTTCTAACTGATGTATGTAGGGAAAAAATATGCAATAATTTATCTGAAGTTTTTTCTCTTCTGCTTGAGTAACTGGCTTATCTGAGGTGACCCTCAATTTTGAAAAAAAATTTGTACCCAATTAATCAAAAAATGGATATCATGTTACTTGTAAGAATAGACAAAGCATGCTCTTCTCACAGAAACCACTGTGACTTTCATATTTACATCCACACTCAGTCTTGTGACTGTCTAGGCTTGTGACCTAGGTAGTGCTTGAACGTGGATATTTGCCCATCACATTCTCCCCATCAGAGTTAATCATTCAAAATAGAACTTATGACCTACTATTGTCAAAGATGTTGGCAGTGGAAAATGAAATTGTGTTATTTCCTTCCATTGTATACCTGAGAAATATATAGACTGTATGGCAAAGGAGTATGGATACATTGACTAATGCAAATCTTTTAATTTGGGATCCTTGATTATATCAAACTTATATGCTATCAAAATGATTTAAATTAATATTAAATAAATTAAGTATAAAGAGAATTGTGAAGCATCCAGCCAGTGAATGCAGTAAGTTCATACCATTTGTCTGACAATTCCATGAGAAGATATTTTAGACTGGAATTATGAGGGTTTGCAATTGTTAATGTGTAAATAATGTCTCATTTCCATAGACTATCAGTGAATGGTGAATTTCTTAAATAATTGAGTACGTTTTCTTTAGGAAAACTATTATTTATATTGAGGTCATCAATTCCTGAAAAAGCCAATTCTTTTTTTTTAATTTTTTTTACAAATAGTTTATTGTCAAATTGGTTTCCATATAACAGCCAGTGCTCATCCCCAAAAGTGCCATCCTCCATACCCATCTCCCCTGTCCCCCCGACACCCATCAGTCCCCAGTTTGTTCTCAGCATTCAAGAGTCTCTCATGGTTTGCCTCTCTCCCTCTCCCCGACTATTGCCCCCCTTCATCTCCCCCATAGTCCTCCATTAAGTTCCTTCTAATACTCCTATACGTGTAAACATATGATATTTGTCCTTCTCTGCCTGACTTATTTCGCTCAGCATAACAACCTCAAGGTCTATCCATGTTGCTACACATGGCCAGATTTCATTGTTTCTCATGGCCATGTAGTATCCCATCTTATAGACAAATCACATCTTCTTGATCCATTCGTCTGTTGATGGACACTTAGGCTCTTTCCATGTTTTGGCTATTGTGGAGAGTGCTGCTATGAACATTGGGGTACATGTGCTCCTATGCATCAGCACTCCTATATCCCTTGGGTAAATTCCTAGCAGTGCTACTGCTGAGTCATAGGGGAGTTCTATTGTTAATTTTTTGAGGAACCTCCACACTGTTTTCCAGAGGGGCTGTACCAGTTTAAATTCCCACCAATAGTATAGAAGGGTGCCAGTTTCTCCACATCCTCGCCAGCATCTAGAGTCCTCTGTTTTGCTCATTTTAGCCACTCTGGCTGATGTGAGGTGGTATCTCAGTGTGCTTTTGATTTGTATTTCCCTGATGAGGAGGGATGCTGAGCATGGTTTCATGTGTCTGTTGGCCATCTGGATGTCCTCTTTGGAGACGTGTCTGTTCCTAACTTCTGCCCATTTCTTCACTGGGTTGTTTGTTTTTTGGGTGTGGAGTTTGGTGAGTTCCTTATAGATTTTGGATATTAATCCTTTATCTGATAAGTCATTTGCAACTATCTTTTCCCATTCCGTCGGTTGTCTATTAGTTTTATGGATTGTCTCCTTGCCTTGCAGAAGCTTTTAATCTTGATGAGGTCCCAATAGTTTATTTTTGCTCTTGATTCCCTTACTTTTGGGGATGTGTCAAGTAAGAAATGGCTGCGGGGGAGGTCAAGGAGGTTGTTTCCTGCTTTCTCCTCTAGGGTTTTGATGGTTCCTTATATACAGATTTCTTATATCCCTGGTTAGGTTTATTCGTAGGTACTTAATGGTTTTTGGTGCAATTGTGAATGAGATGGGTTTCTTCATTTCTCTTTCTGTTGCTTAATTTTTGGTGTATAAGAATGCAACCTATTTCTGCATGTTGATTTTGTACCTTGCAACTTTACTGAATTCTTGGATCTGTTCTAGTAGGCTTTGGTAGAGTCTATCGGGTTTTCTATGTAGAGGATCATGTCATCTGCGAAAAGTGAAAGTTTGACTTCCTCTTTGCCAATTCTGATGCCTTTGATTTCCTTTTGTTGTCTGATGGCTGATGCTAGGACTTCCAGCACTGTTAAACAACAGTGCTGAGAGTGGACCTCCTTGTCGTACTCCTGATCTCAGGGGGAAAGCTCTCCGTTTTTCCTCATGGAGGATGATGTTAGCTGAGGGCTTCTCATAGATGGCTTTGATGATGTTTAAGTAAGTTCCTTCTGTCCCGACTTTCTCGAGGTCTTTATTAAGAAGGGATGCTGTATTTTGTCAAATGCTTTTTCTGCATCTATCGACAGGATCATAAGGTTTTTATCTTTTCTTTTGTTGATGTGATGTATCACATTGATTGATTTGCAATATTGAACCAGCCCTGTAACCCAGGAATGAATCCCACTTGATCTTGGGGGATAATTCTTTTTATGTGCTGTTGGATTCGATTTGCAAGGATCTTTTTGAGGATTTTTGCATCAGTATTCATCAAGGATATTGGCCTGTAGTTCTCTTTTTTTACTGGATCTCTGTCTGGCTTAGGAATCAGAGTGATGCTGGCTTCATAAAATGAGTCTGGAAGTTTTCCTTCAATTTCTGTTTTTTGGATTAGCTTGAGAAGAATTGGGATTAATTCTGTTTTAAACGTCTGGTAGAATTCCCCAGGGAAACCATCAGGTCCAGGGCTCTTATTTGTTGGGAGATTTTTGATCACTGATTTGATTTCTTCACTAGTTATGGGTCTGTTCAGATTTTTTTGTCTCTTCCCGTGTGAATTTTGGTAGTGAGTGTGTGTTTAGGAATTTGTCCATTTCTTCTAAGTGGTACAATTTGTTGGCATATAATTTTTCATACTATTCCTTGATAATTGCTTGTATTTCTGAGGGGTTGGTTGTAATAAGTCTTTTTTTTATTCATGATTTTGTCTATTTGGGTGCTCTCTCTTCTCTTTTTGAGAAGCCTGGCTAGAGATTTGTCAATTTTGTTTATTTTCTCAAAGAACCAACTCTTGGTTTCATTGATCTGTTCAATTGTTTCTTTGGTCTCTATGTTGTTTATTTCAACTCTGATTTTTACTATTTCTCTTCCTCTACTGGGTTTGAGGTCCTCTTGTTGCTCTGGCTCTAGTTCCTTTAGGTGAGCTGTTAGATTTTGCCTTGCGCTTTCTCTAACTTCTTGAAATAGGCCTGGAGTGCAATGTACTTTCCTCTTAGGACTGCCTTTGCCACACCCCAAGGACTTTGGATTGTTGTATTTTCATTTTCATTTGTTTCCATATATTTTTTAATTTCTTCTCTAATTGCCTGATTGGCCCATTCATTCTTTAGTAGGGTGTTCTTTAACCCCAATATTTGTGGAGGTTTTCCAGACTTCTTCTTGTGATTGATTTCAAGTTTTGAAGCATTATGATCTGAAAGTGTGCATGGTATGATCTCAGTTCTTTTATATTTATTGAGGGCTGCATTATGTCCCAGTATGTGATCTGTCTTAGAGAATGTGCCATGGGCACTTGAGAAGAAAGTGATTTCCTTGGCCTCAGGATGTAGAGTTCTTAATATATCTGTCAGATCCATCTGGTCCAATGTGTCATTCAAGTCTATTGTTTCTTTAGTGATTTTCTGTCTGGTTCATCTATCCATTGCTGTAAGTGGAGTATTAAAGTCCCCTAGTATTAGCACATTCTTATCTATAAGATTGTTTCTGTTTGTGATTAATTGTTTTAAGTTTTTAGGTGCTCCCATATTCGATGCATAGACATTTATAATTGTTAGTTCTTCCTGATGGATAGACTCTGTAATTATTATATAATGCCCTTCTTCATCCCTTGTTATTGTCTTTAAAGTGCATTTTGTCTGATGTAAGTATAGCTATTCCAGCTTTCTTTTGACTTCCCGTATCATGATATATATTTCTCCATCCCCTTACTTTTAATCTGAAGGTGTCTTCCCGTTTGAAATGAGTTTCTTGTAGACAGCATATAGATGTCTTTTGTTTTTTTATCCATTCTGCTACCCTATGTTTTTTGATTGGAGCATTCAGCCCATTTACATTCAGTGTTATTATTGAAATATGTGGGTTTCCAGTCATTGTGTCCTTTGTGGGATTCATGCTTGTGGTGGTGTCTCTGGTATCTTGCATTCCTTGCAACACTTCCCTCAGAGAGTACCCCTCAGGATTTCTTATAGGGCTGGTTTCGTGGTGACTAATTCTATCAATTTTTGTTTATTTGGAAGGACTTTTATCTCTCCTTCTATTCTGAATGACAGGCTTGCTTGATGGGGGATTCTTGGCTGCATATTTTTTCCATTTATCACATTGAACATCTCCTGCTATTCCTTTCTGGCCTGCCAAGTTTCATTAGATAGGTTCTGTCACCACTCTGATAGGTTTCCCTTTGTGTGTTAAGGCCTATTTCTCTCTAGCTGCTTTCAAAATTCTCTCTTTGTCCTTATATTTTGCCAGTTTCACTATGATATGTCGTGCAGATGATCAATTCAAGTTACATCTGAGGGGAGTTCTCTGTTCCTCTTGAATTTCAACTTCTACTTCCCTCTCCAGGTTGGGGAAGTTCTCTGTTATAATTTGTGCCAGGACTCCTTCAGCACCTTTCCCTCTGTCTTCCTTTTCTGGAATTCTTATGATATGGATACTGTTCCGTTTGATTGTATCGCTGAGTTCTTGAACTCTTTTTTCATGTTCCTGGATCAGTTTATCTCTCTTTTTCTGTTTCTTCTTTTTCTATAATAGTGTCTTCTAAATCACTTATTCTCCTTTCTGCCTCTTCATTCCGTGCATTGGATGCTTCCAGTTTATTATTTATCTCATTTATCTCATTTTTTAATTCACCATAACTATTTTTAAGCTCCATATTGTTTGTAGCCATAGATTCTCTGATGTCCTCCATGCTTTTTTCAAGCCCGGCGATTAATTTTACTAGTATTGTTCTAAATTCTTGTTCAGTTATGTTGCTTATATCTTTTATGAGCAGTTCTTTAGCTATCATTTCTTCCTGGAGTTTCTTTAGAGGAGAGTTCTTCCGTTTCGTCATTTTGATTAGCTTTCTATCTCTTGTAAATTTTATTTTATTTATTTATTTTTTTTTTTTACAATTAGTTTATTGTCAAGTAGGTTTCCATATAACACCCAGTGCTCATCCCCACAAGTGCCCCCCTCCGTGC
>NW_024082739.1:31407-48318 GCF_003009895.1 Hyaena hyaena | reverse complement strand
AACGGAGGTTTTTCTCCCCCGTGCGGAGGTTTTTCTGTTTCGGACTCTCTCCTTTTCCCCTCTCACTCCCCGTAGAGGGTAGAGGGGGATCGCCTCCCACCCTGGAGTCTCCGATCCCGGCCCGATTTTATCTTCCCCGGTTCGCACTCACGTTAGAAGGCTCTCTCAGTGGATTCTGCGTCTTTTTTCTCCCAATCTCTCAGGTTTTGTAAGGTTTCCAATGTCTTCAGATCTTTTCTGTGTGATGTATGGGCGCGAGTGCAAGTACGGAGCTCCTTACTTCTCCGCCATCTTGCCCTCTCCCTCCTATCTCTTGTAAATTTTAAAAGCTTGTTGTACACATGTACCCTGCGAGTTCTGCTGTATTAGAGAAGGCTCTTTTAACAGTTTAGGGTCTGTCTGTTCAGGAAGTATTCTTTGGATGGTGTCTCTTGGTTTCTCTTGTTAAGCGTTTGGTTATTTTGTTTCCCTATTGGTAGTGGTATTTGGGACTCTCCACCATGTGTAATTTGGCTTGTTTCTTGAGGCAGCCCTGGGCGGTGGTGCCTCTGGTCTCCCCCGTGCTTGGGACACCTGAGAAAGCCAATTCTTAACAGAAAGTTTTAAATACAACTATGCTTAGAGATTAGTGAGTTATGATAAATGTGCAATAGACAAATCTGAGTTGAATGAAAATGATGAAGTTGTTAGGAGCTATATTCAGACCAATATTGCCAAGGTCAAAGCCAGAGTTGGAAAAATTAACTACAGGCTACATTCTTAAAAATAGTTCCTATACTAAACAGGACTGACATCACAATTGGAACTCCCACTCCAATTAGAGATTTCGAAACATTCAGTAGTGCATACCCTATCCTGCTATATTGCTCAATCACCAATATAGTCATGTAGAAGACAGTAGTGTTGGCAAACATAGAGAGAGTTTAATACAAATTTTTTAAATATTTTTATTTATTTCTAGGAGAGAGAGAGAGAGAGACAGCGTGAGCAGGGGAGGGTAGAGAGAGAGGGAGATACAGACTCCGAAATAGGCTCCAGGCTCTGAGCTGGCAGTCACCACAGAGCCCGACACGGGGCTCGAACCCATGACCCAAGCGAAAGTCGGACGCTTAACCGACTAAACCACCCAGGCTCCCCAAACATAGAGAGAGTTTAAAGAGATGAGTAACAGCTTCTGATTTTAGTCTTATTAACATATTAATCTGTTTCATCAGAAGGAACTCTAGGGCACAGTAAAGAAAATACCACACTAATCAATCAAATCTGAGTGATTACATTGGTTTTATGGCTTATTATGTGGTTTTGAACATAGATTTTATTTTTATAGCAGTTTTAGATTCACAGCAAAATCAAGTGAATGGAACAGAGACTTCCCATGTACCCATCGTTGTATGATTTTGAGGGAGGCAGATCATAACTGAATCTCATTTTTATCCAGTGTATAATAACAGAATGGAAATAGATCACTTCCAGCTCGTAGGGTATAGACTCTGTCTCTCCCCAGTTTACATCCTTAATAAGTCCCTCTCACTGGCTGCACCATATCCCCAAATTGTTACCACCCCATCTTATCCTGAATACAAATTAGTATCTGATCTGATTGATCTCATCTCATCTCATCTCATGTTGTGCTATCTCATTTGTTCTAGACATTGAGGCAGCAGTATTTGAGACTCTCAATAGCCTTCTTGCCCCTGTATTCCCAAACTGTCAATCCTGCTGCAGCTGGGGTGGTGGAGAAAAGCAAACCAAAAATGGTGGCACTGACAGGGTTACACACACTGTCCTGCATTTATTCTGGGACTTCCTACCTCAAAGGACTAGAGGAAACTTATGAACTGATCCTTCTTCCTCTGAGAATTAGAATGGTCTCTGACGACAAGCAAACTATTCCACCAAGTACATGAGTGAGTCCCGGGGAAAATAAAAGTGAGAGGTAAGAGGAAACTACAGAGTAGCACTTGAGAGACAGAAGAGAGGAGGGTGGACACTCAGAGTATGGGAAGGAGGATCAGGACACTGTTGAAGAAGAGAGACATTCTCAGTTCCTCAGAGGATATAATTTCACTAAAATACCTTCATTGTTCATGCTCATTCCTATAGCATTCAAGCAAGACTCAGACTTTTCAGGCTGGACTTGCCCATGATGACTAGACCTTTATGGTAAGTGGTCTCTTGTCCATGAGTGGAATGTGATGCTTACACTGGGTGAATGATTATTTTTCTGATGTGACAGAATAGGGATTCCAGAATAGGGATTCCAATGCTATTAGTATTGTACCAGATAACCTTCAAGAATGTCCCTTCCAATCTCAAGTATCAGTGATTTTTTATATGACATTAATTATGACTCAGGGGTCTAAAACCCAATTATACTTCTTCTGTTTTTTGAGATCTGAAACTCAGTCCTCAAACTGCAGCCACCTCCTCTAGGAAATAGTAGACTACATCATAAGACCATGTGAATGAATCTGAAATTATAGGATCAATAGGATCAGAAGCAATAGGAAGTGGACAGTCAAAATGAACCAAGGCTAGTATATAAAGAGCTGTGGAAAAACAGGCAGAATGGACACTGGTGAATGTTTGGAATGTAATGAATAAATGTGGCAACTTCAGGACAATAACATGGCTTCTCAGTTTCCAGTCTCCCTGTATTCCCAAAGACTTCATTCTTATTTTTGGAGAAATGTCCCATTTCATTCTGGGCTCTGTCTTTTTTTGTGTGTGTCCTCTAACACTGACAATGACTAGAATCATTAGAATGAAAAGTAAAGAAGTAACAGCATCATAATTACCTGAGGAAATTGGAGGTAGAGATTATGAAGTAATTTACGATATGGCTCTAAGTTTTCAACTGGATGAGATGGAGATGAAACTGGTGTCATTCTCACTCCTCAGCCTACCTCTGTCATTTTTGTGAGAGGCCCACTTCTGGTGTTCCCTTTGTGGAAGGATTCTCCTAAGTCTCCTCACATCTTCCTACCTCTTATGGCTCTTAAAAGAAATATTGTTGTCATATGTTGTCTTCATCATTATTATGATTACTTTATGGTCACTATATATAAAAGATCTATGGGAAGTATTTTACACACTATATCTCCTTTGATTTTAATCAATCCTGCCAATAATTTTATCTTTAATTTACAGATGAGGCTACTTTGATACAGAAGGAAATAAGACATTTGCTCAACTTACAAGGCAAGGAAGTGTTAGAGCCAGACAATGTCATATATAGACAAACCCAAGGCAAGAGAAGTGGGGATTTGTGGTGGTAATAATCCTGGTAGATTGAGGAAAATAGCAAGACTGTAAGCCAGGTGATACAATAGGTGGACAGTATTTACTTATAATATGAGTAGTCAGAAAGGCTGAATTTATCTCTGGAATTTGCTTGTTTGATTTCTTGATTATGGGTCTTCTGTTTCCTAGAAAATTATCATTATTAATCATTCCAGGTAAATATCTGCTACAATCAGGGTTTATCTGCATGGAACTCAAGAAGACTGAAGGGGATTTGATGTTCCCAAAGGGACAAGGTAGACTTTACAAGACAGGAAGATACCAGTTTATTCTTTTACAAGGGGAAGTAGTCTGTCTCATGGATTGCCAGTTCTCAAAACAGCACTTTGGTGAGCAGGGGTTCTTGGCACATGATGGGCGAGTGGGATTTTGAGAGGTGGCTCATCTTTCTTACTTCAGAAACGTTTTTCGTGACCACAGAAGAAGTACTGAAATCTACTGGGGGAAAATATATTTTCTCACTTGTTCGGAGTAGGAAAGATTTAGTATCAAAATCAGATGCTTTTTCTGAGCACCATAGTTCTTTAGTTATTTGTTTTCTTTGTTTCTGCCTTGAAGCATGAGTTTCCACTTTGTCTTTCCACAACTTCTATTTTCTTTCTTTCTTTTTTGTGTAGTATGTACCACTCTCTAAATGACTGATCAGATTTGAAACATAATAGAAAGAAGGTTGTGAATTTTTGAAATCAGAGTCAGAGGCAGTTATACTTGCTTAAAGTATATATTTTATTACAATAAGAATTTTACATTTAAAACTACATAGTTCATTATTATAATTTTTAAAATTCAAGATTGTTTTAATTAAGACTATTTTAACCCATGTTTAGTTCCTGGGATTGCTAGTCTCAGACCAAGTCTGTGGCTTCAATTGTATGTGGTTTAACTGTGGGTATATTTGTAAGACCTGATCATGGTAATAAGTATTGCTGACCCATACTTGACTGAATTCTATAAAGATACTACACATGGTGGTCTAGTATTATTGAAAAAGCTCAGAAGCTTAGGCAGAAAAATGCATTTTGTGTAAATCACAGCAGGAATCATTAAAAAATAGAACTAATGTTAAGGTCAGTAACCTTGGGACTCTTGGGTGGCTCAGTCAGTTAAGCATCCAAATCTTGATTTAGGCTCAGGCCATCATCTTTGAGTTCTTGGGATCAGGCCCCATGCTGGGTTCTGGACTGATAGCGAGGAGTTTCTTTGGATTCTCTCTCCCTCCCTCTCTCTCTGCTCCTCCCCTCTCTGTCTCTCTCTCTCTCTCTCCCAAAAAAAATAAATAAACATTTTTACAAAAGATCAGTAGCATTTGGCAAGAAAATTTTGGAGACAAATTATAAAACAAAGAATGCAATCTGGACGAAGTTGTGTGTGTACTGGTCTGGGTTGTGTCTTTAGAAGAAGATTATTCATATTTTGAGAGAATGTCAATGAGCCTGCGTCTGAGAGGCAGGAGGGAAGCTCCGTGTGCTTATGAAAAAGACATTTTACTTAACTGACAATACTCAGCAGTGAAATATAGAAAGAAAAAGCACAGATTTGGGGAGGAATTTAAGAGTGCTTACAGGAAAGTACTGAAATTTCATTGTTTTGTTTTGACTCAGATGCCGGGCTTGTCCCTCTCCAGTGGAGTGTGATCCTGAAATTGGAAGGTGATTTAACAGCGAGCTCTATGGCAACCTTAAACTCCAGTAATACCCTGTCCTCTACATTCTATCTCTCAGGTATCCCTGGCTATGAGGAATTTCACCACTGGATATCCATTCCATTCTGTCTCCTCTACCTTGTTGGGATCATGGGTAACTGCACCATCCTGCATATTGTTCGGACAGACCCCAGGCTCCATCAGCCCATGTACTACTTTCTAGCCATGCTTTCCTTCAGTGACATGGGCATGTCCATGCCCACAATGATATCACTCTTCAGGGTACTGTGGTCCATTTCCAGGGAAATCCAGTTCAACATCTGTGTGGTCCAAATGTTTTTCATTCACACTTTCTCCTTCACAGAATCGTCTGTGCTCTTGGCCATGGCCTTTGACCGCTACGTGGCTATCTGCCACCCTCTACGATATGCTACCATTCTCACCCCAAGACTTATCATGAAAATTGGAATTGCAGCCCTGCTTAGGAGTGCCTGTGCCATGACTCCACTTCTGGCCCGGCTGGCCTTCTTTCCTTTCTGCCACTCCCACTTCCTTTCTCATTCATATTGTCTGCACCAGGATATGATCCGCCTTGCCTGTGCTGACACCATGTTTAATGTTATTTATGGGTTGCTTTTGGTCATTGTGCTGTGGGGAATGGACTCTCTGGGTATTTTTGTGTCTTATGTGTACATCCTTCACTCTATATTAAAAATTGCATCCCGTGAGGGACGGCTTAAGGCTCTCAACACCTGTGCATCCCACATCTGTGTTGTACTCATCCTATATGTGCCTATGATGGGGCTATCTATTGTTCATCGTTTTGCCAAACATTCCTCCCCACTGATCCATATCTTCATGGCTCACATCTACTTACTGGTTCCACCTGTGCTCAACCCAATCATCTATAGTGTGAAGACCAAACAGATTCGCCAAGGAGTCCTCCACCTACTTCGCCCCACAAAAATCAGTTCTACTATGATGTAGGTATATCCTTACGACAATGATGGCATCAATCTAAATAATGTGAACACATACTGATGTGTCTGCTCTAGGTATGTTGGCATCAGAATTGCCAATGAAAGACTGAAAGGCAGAAATAGAGCTGTGCATAGTGTTGTAAGAAAATAGGGAACCTTGCAAATGTAACTGAATTTTCTTGATTCATGGTCTACACTTGTTTAAAGGCAACAAACAAACAAAGGGGGAAAATGAGACTCTCCTTTATAATTCCCAAAATTTGTAAAAGTCTTTTTTTAATGTTTGTTTATTTATTTTTGAGTGATAGAGAGAGAGACAGAGTACAAGTGGGGGAAAGTCAGAGAGAAAGGGGACAGAGAATCTGAAGCAGGCTCCAGGCTCTGAGCTGTCAGCACAGATTTCGATGCAGGGCTCAAATTCACCAACTGCAAGATCATGACCTGAGCTGCAGTCAGACGCTCAACTGACTCAGCCACCCAGGCGCCCTGATACTTCCACTTCTACAAGTTGGTTTCACTTATGTTAAGTTCCCCTGACTCAAAGTTGACTCTGCAATCAGCTGTTTATTCCCAGAATGGCGTAGCACAGATACCCATGTTCTTTATACAATTTACAGAGGAGAATAAGAGAAAAAGATGATGCTGACTGCTATTGGCTAGCCTAAGTTTCAATTAAAATTCATGGTCAACTCCTATAATCTATCATTTAATCATTACTGTTACTATATATAATCCCAACTCCAAGACAGCAGCTCCCAGTGGTCAAGTAATAACTGTTCATGTGTATGGATATACCACCTGAATTAGAAGAGGAGTAAATAAAACTGTCATTATGAACCATGATTTTTTTTGGTGAGATTATCCATGATAAGACTGAAGAAATATACACATTATGAATTAAAAGGAGTCTACATATATATGTTTACTTGAGGGAAAAACAAAAATGAACTCTAAATGTTGATGAGCCAGAGAAGTGAGGCAATTTATTGCAATGGTTAGAGAATACCAATAAGCTATGAACATTCTTTTAGTGAAGATAATTATGATGCCGCTCAGTGGTTAACGATATAAATCAATGCAGTTTGTCTTCACATGTATTCTTAATTTTTAATATTTTAATTATTTATTTTTGAGATAGAGAGAGAGAGTGAGTGGGGGAGGGGAAGAGAGAGAGGGAGACACAGAATTAGAAGCAGGCTCCAGGCCCTGAGCTGTTAGCACAGAGTCCAATGCTGGGCTGGAACCCACGAACTGCGAGATCACGACCTGAGCTGAAGTTGAATGCTTAACCTACTGGACCACCCAGGTGCCCCACATGTATTCTTATTTTTAAGTTAATTATATTTGAATCATCAGGTACTCCTAAACTCTGAAATCACATTCCCTCATAGTTCAAGCTAGCTAGAAAGTCATGTATTTAAATTCACCAATATAAAATTATACTGAAATTTTTCTATTGACACCCATTAACTCCCTCACCACCAGATTTGATAAATTATTATCTGTCAGAAAACACTGGATTATATAAAACTAAGTCACATTTTTCACCGAAGAACATTTAAGGTAAGGTTCAATAATATGATCTTCAGTTAGAGTTTTCCTGCGGGCCAAATACAGGTCTCAGCCTCACCTTTGCCATTGATCTCAGAGTCATGTCTAAGCACAATGTCCTGGTTGCTCTCAAAGAAAATAAAATGCCTTTCTCTATTGTCCATAAGACTTATGTAGTTTTTTCCTTGTTTAGATTATGACCTTGATTTTTTTATCTCCTCTGAGGTTTATATCTCAAATAATATATGACCATATATTTATTTCTTTATTCTCTCAATACATATTTTGTGGATAAAAACTTGTTTCTCAAGTAAGATAAAGGCATTGAGTCCTAAAAATAAAGAGTTCTGGAATGATATGAAAGCTGAAAATGACAAATGAGAAACTAAAAGTAACAATGGCAGGAAACGTTCATTGGCTTTCCAGAGTGTCTAAATGGAGTGTCTAAGGATGGCAACAGATTGTTTACAGGCACAGGTGAGGCAATAGTTAAATTTACAAGGTCCTACTTTACCATACAACCATTTAGAAGTACTATGAAATTCCCATTTATGTCCAGAAATCTTTGTGGATTTTTAAAATGATTTTTATTTGCTTTTTAGAGAGAAAGAGACTGAAAGCAAGCAGGAGAAGGGCATAGAGAGAGGGAGACACAGCATCTGAAGCAGGGTCCAGACTCTGAGCTATCAGCACAGAGCCTGACATGGGGCTCCAACTCACAAACCGTGGGATCATGACTTGAGTTGACGCTTAACTGACTGAGCCACCCAGGCACCCTTGTCCAGAAATCTTTGTAAATATAATTCTGTAGAAGTTTGTTTGTTTTTCTTCAGTAGATATAGGAAAGCCATAGAAATCAACAAACCTTGAGAAAGAGGAATATATAAGAGACCCTATAGCCTCTAAGAAGTTGATGTCCGGGCTCATGAAATTTTTCCTTCTTATTCTTGGTGGAATATACTGCAAATGCAACCAAACACAAGCACTGTTATTTCTCTCTCTCTTTTTGTCATTATTTTAATAACTCTTTTGAGGCAAAAACGATTGAAAATGGATGCTGTTCAAATAAAAGTACCATTCCTCTATCAAATATTCTCAGCAGCACACTTCCCAAAAGCTACAGAAAGTCAATAGCCTACTTTTACATAAGGTGAGTTACATAGTTTCACAAATCAGCAAAATACTCCTTAGCAAATCAAAAATATGAGACAAAGAGTAGTATCTGGCATGCCAAAACACCAGTTTATATCAACTTTTCAGTCTGTACTATAATTTTTAGCTTAGTTTTCTAGGTATTACATGTGTGCCTATAGGTATCAAAGAATCTGGGACTGTTCATGGTAAAATAGACGAACACATTTGTAAAGTAGTATCTAAAGGTTTCTTGCAAGTGAAAGTTGACAAAATTAACTATGGTTTCAAAGATGGATAGTAAAAATTCACGGAAGGGACATTTGTGGGAGGTATCATCTCAAGATAAATTGCAGATGGAGTCAGGTGATAGCATGGCCTCTACCAGATGCCTTATGTTTTACATCCTACATCTTCCAACTAATCCACTGATATCCATAGATACTGGGGCTTCCTGACAGTACAGATGGTTGAGAAGTCCCTATTTGTACAATTATTTGTTATCTATCTTTGTCGAGTTGAGGGAAATGAAAATCATAATACATTGTTAATGTCTTCAAAAAATTCCAGAAGAGTGAGAGAAAAGTATGTACATGGGGCCTGTTAGCATATGAATGTTTCTCAGTGACATATATATTTTGTGTGGCTCAAGTTAGAAGATAATTTCATAAGAATTAATCTAGAAATAATAAATGACCCTAACGTACTTGAGCTATGATTTCAGTAGATTCCCTAGAATACGGGTGCGTATTGCTTGGGTTTTAACACAATAGACAACAGGGTTGAGAACAGGAGGAACCAAGAGGTATATATAACCCATGATAATGGGCACCACAGGTGGAACATGTTTCCCAAAGCGATGGATAATGGATACTCCCAGCATAGGGACATAGACCAGCAGCACGGCACAGATGTGGGAGACACAAGTGTTAAGGGCCTTGAATTGTTCTTCCCGGGAGGCAATGCCTAGCACAGTAATCAGAATCTTCAAATAAGAGAGGAGGATGAGTACAGAGTCCACGCCAAAGGTGATGAGAATGATGATGAGGCCATAGATGCTATTTATTTGGTGGTCAGAACAGGAGAGCTTGATGATATCTGGGTGCAGGCAGTATGAATGGGAGAGCACATTAGCCTTACAAAACATCAGTCGCTTGATGAGAAAGGGTCCTGGGAAGATGATGCCCACTGCCCGTAGCAGAAGCCCCACACCTATCTTGGCAATGGTGGTATCAGTCAAAATAGTAGTGTACCTGAGTGGGTTGGAGATGGCCACATAGCGGTCAAAAGCCATGGTGAGGAGGATGCCTGACTCCATTAAGGAAAACACATGGATAAAGAACATCTGGATGAGGCAGGCATCAAAGTCTATTTCATGAACATTAAACCAGAAAAGCTTGAGCAGAGTGGGCAGGGTGGCAACACAGAGTCCCAGGTCACTAGCAGCCAGCATGGAGAGGAAAAGGTACATGGGTGTATGAAGTGACTGTTCCACTTTTATAACCACTAAGATGGTGATGTTTCCCATTAGGGCAATCAGGTAGAGGACACAAAACAAAATGGAAATCACTGGATATGAGTCTTCCAGACCAGGGAAACCACTCAGAAGAAAAGGTCTGTAGCTACTACCATTGAAGAAGACCATGATGTGTCATTTGAAGTGCAGGAATCAACAATCTTTGTATCGAGATTAAGAGAGTCTGCATTAGCACACCTTCACCAAGATCCTTATTTCATGAAATTTACATTCTGTGCTTGTGCTGTTGACTACACAAGTCCTCTTCACCACCTATTCAAAGCTGTAGTCAAAGAGAAACACGAAGTCACTAGTAAGCTTTTAGACAAGAGATCATAATAAGCAACTCGTATGAGCTATTTAATTTCCACATGTAACACTGTTTTAATCAAGACATGAAAAATCATATGAAAACAGTCTCTAAATTTGTTTTCCATTTTTTCATATAAAGTGGGGTATGGTTGCTAGGAGAGGACAATCTAAAGCTAGTTTAAAGATGAAAATCAAAGGAAATAGGTGGAAAAGGGAAAAAACCTCTCCTGGCTCTTATGCTTATCTTATCTATCTTCTTGGCCACTAAAGCAATTGATGCTCAAAGTTAGGGAAATATGAATGTCATCCATACAGAGTTCCTGTCTTTGCAGTAAGAATAGCCTCACATCCCTGATCAAATTAGAATCTTTATAAAAACATAGTCCCAGGGTCCTGTTAGCACAAAATGCTGACTCTATTATTTATTTCTGTATCTTCATTCTGTCTTAGCTTCATCTTAAAGGTGTGGACCAAAGAATAAGACTGGAGTCCAAGAAGTTTATATGCTACTCCTAATCTGACACTAGCTATATGATAGTGAATACAGTGCTTCCAATCGCTGAATTTTTTTTTTTACATTTTTAATATATTTTAATCAGGAGCAATTAAGTAAGTGATCTTTTACTTTCTTTTGCCAGGAGGTTCATATTTGGTTAAATTTATAAATTTATTTTTAACAAATAAGTACTTAGAAATGATTATGTGCCTACAAACCAGCCCATCTTAGATACTGTCCTTTGCAGTTAAAATATAAAGTGGACTCAACTACTCTTCTATGGAAGTAACTATATTATGTATTGGGGAAAGCTCCCTGGGAGGTAATATTTAAGGTCATATTTAAGGGATCCTAAAGGTGAGAAAAAAATGCGCACATGGGATTGTGTGGTGGGAAAGGAGAATTCCAAAAAGAGATAAAAGCCATAAGGCAAAGGGGAGGATGAAACATTTTACAATTTATAATAAAATTTCCAGAATAGATTTTGGATATGGATACAGGCTTGATATGAGAAGCATTATGAAGCAAACTTGAAGAGGTAAGTAATTTACAGAAGTTCTTATATTATTCCTAAATAAATACATGTCAGGGCACTATTTTTGAATGCATGTACATGTGTGTGTTTTTGAGATAGTCAGTGGCATGATCATGTTTATATTTTTAAAAGATGATTCTAGTTGCACTGTGGTCAATTAATTGCATGGGAATGTTTTATTCTTCTCAGAAAGGTTATTTCCCTGTTTGGGAAGCTGTGGTTTACAACAATAACAAACTTCTACTTAAAGGATTAACACTATGCCTCTGGGACTATAATGCTCTTTGTGATCATCTCCATAAAATTTATGCAATCTTTATGGGAAAAATTCTTGTTTATTCTTATTTTTCTGATAAAGTCTCAGACTTCTAGAAGGAAAGTGCCTTTCTTCGGAAATAGCTATATACATCAAGACAATTTAATTCAGAGGAGGAAAGTAAGTTTTTTCATACTAGTGCTGATTTTCTTAATTAACAAAATCATTATAAACAAAGAAAAACATAGGTTTTGCTTGGGTTTGGTACTTGTATGGTCTTGGGTAATTTAACCTCTTTAAGCTAAGGTGTTGTATCTATACATTATGGATAGTGACAGTAATAATATCTATTACATAGAAGTTCTGTGAAAAATAGATGAGATGATTCACATTAAGAATTTATAATCCCACCAGGAGCATAGAATCTTCTCAGACATATTGGTAACTAAGAATATTTTGCGGGAGAGTGCCACATGCTTTTTTGCTATATTAAGGAAAACAAATAGGTTGCCCGAGTCTGTGTTGCTGGCTACAAAAACATTCAGGAGTTGAGGGTCACACATTTCATAAATCACACCCCAAGAATTCTTCCTATAATGATGGCATGGCATTCCATACCTACTTACTGATGATCTGTTGCTTCATCTAACTTCTCGATTTCTCATTTTGTAGATCTGGTGAGTCAGAGGAAATGTACATTGTTAGAAAGAGTACAGTGAACCAAGACCTCAAAAAAAAAGCAGCGTTCCACAGGCTTTGGTCTCATTATACAAACAGACTTGAAAACGAAATAAAATCTATGAGTAAGAATTACATTTTAAAACCTCTCTTTCCTAGAATTTCAGTTAAGAACAAGAGAGATACCCAGTTTGCCACCACACAAAGTAAGTCAGTACTTTGGGATCATAAGCATAAAAAGAAACTTCTAAAATTATGTCTAGGAACAGGCAGTTGTGTGTGTGTGTGTGTGTGTGTGTGTGCACGCGTGCACGTGCGTGTGTGCATGGTTACCAGCCTGTATCTGAATTCTTTTGAGGTTTCCTCATGAGAATCACGTCTGGCTCCCATGAGAACCACAAGTGGTTCCCCAAATCCATCAAATTTATGTGGCTGTTTTCTTCTGCCGTTGTATTAGGCATAAAGAAATCTTACTTTTGTTCTATTATCTGCAGTACTTTTCATCCTAAGTAGGATTTTAATATACATCACTTCTGAGAAATGTTATGCAACTAACATCTTGATTTTGTGCATAGTATCAAAGATATCATACAGGCTTGTTTCCCTACACTATTTTACTAATTATAGTCTATATGGGAAAGATCTTTTGCTTGTCTTTTTTTTTTTTTAACATGTTAGCCTATTTTTTTCACTGTATCTGTGTTTTATGGTAGAGAAGACAGTTGTTTAACTGATGTCAGAGGCATACACACACACACACACACGTATGCGTAAAAGAAATAGAAAAAGAAAAAAAGGAAAGGAAGAAAAGGAAAAAAGCCACAGAGAAACATGTAATAATGCTGTTTAAGCTTGATGTTGACCTGATCATATTATATCAATTTAAAAAGGTTACAGTACTTCAAAAAATTTAAATACTATGGAGATGGACTGAAAATAGCTTTAAATATGAATTGATATAGTTAATAATCATGGTGACAGTGTTGATGATTGCTGAGGGCTGCACTGGCCTCACTGGATGACAGTCAAGGCTAGGAAATGGTAGCTTTGCACAGCTCCTCCCATGAGAAATGGAAAACTGGTATCTCCTTTTGCTACTACTGGCTTATGTTAGAAATGAGCCTGCTGGTATTGACCAGGCCTCACGATATTCCAGATCAGAACAATATTCCCCACACAGATTGCTCATAAGAAAAAGCATATCCCTGCCTTTTCCAAAGAGATTTCAGATGAAAACATTGTGGATGATTGTTAAAAGGCTCTTCCTTTGGGTCTTGTAGATCCAAAACTTATGTGATAAAGGGGGCTTGAGTCTGGCCCTGAGACAAAGAGCCTAATTTAGAGTTAAGGACAGATATCCACCCCCAACCAATTGTTTCTGCTTGGAGCACTAGCCCCCCACCCCCAAGGCATTTGTAAACAAGTATTTGGAGTGACTTATTCTGGCCTTGAATATGCTGATTGCTCCCTGTGAAGGAACCTATTGAGGAACTTCTCCTTTTGTGATTATGGGAGCAGAGGTGTTTCCTGAAAGACCTGTTTGACTCCTGCTCACAAAGAAGTAACTTCACCCTTTTGTGCTAAAAACATTGTCGGATATGCTAAAGATACCTTCTTCCCCAAAGGATAAGCATCTAAATCACCTATCTCACTATTGATAAACGTTATGCAGAAGTCTTCTACAAATCTATGTTCTGGGAAATTTTTTCATATGAAAGAAGTTTGTTATTAGAAATCATTGTCTAAGGCAAATGCCATTTCTGTGTTGTCCCCCAAACATTTAATTATAAAATAAAGTTGAGCCCCAGTCAGAGCAGAGATGCCTGCCTGGTGACCAGAAGAACTCTCGGGCCTCTCTCATCCCTCCTTCGCCGACACCGTCCATCCTTCAGGGACCCCTGGACCCCAGCCGGTCTCCAACAGATGATGACAATAATCATAGTGACAGCATTGATTATGATTCAATAGGAAAACGAACCCCATGGCAAGAGTTTAATTTTAAGTTTCCTTCTTTCTGTGTCTATATGAAAACATAGGGTGGCAGGATGGATGTTACTGAAGATGAAGCATGTTGGCCATTGACCCTCAAGAAAGGAGTGGGGAAAACATAAGGAATGGCTAGTAAATGTTGCAGTGATTGAATGGATATAAATTTGTTTGAGTAGAAAAGGTCTAAGAGGGGTGACTCAGTGGTGCAGTCAGTTGAGTGACCAACTCTTGGTTTAGGCTCAGGTTGCAATCTCACGGTCATGAGATCGAGCCCATGTCATGTTCCATGCTGGGTGTGGATCCTACTTGGGATTCTCTCTCTCCCTCTCTCATTGCTCCTCCCCCCTGAAAATAAATAAATAAACATTGAAAAAAAAAAACAAAAGAAAAGTTCTAAGAAAAAAACTGCCTTAAAAAACCCTTCAAAGTGATCCATTCTTAAATAAATAAGTGATCAGAATGGTCATCAGAGGGCGCCTGGGTGGTTCAGTCGTTTAAGTGTCTGACTTCAGCTCAGGTTATGATCTCACAGTTTGTGAGTTTGAGCCTTGCATCGGTCTCTGTGCCAACAGCTGGGAGCCTGAAGCTTGATTAGGATTCTGTTTCTCCCTCTCTGCCCCTCCCGTGCTCACACTCTGTCTCTCTCTCTCAAAAATAATATAAACATTAAAGAAAAAATTTTTAAAAGAATGGTCATGAGTATACACATTATGAAACTGATAGATACTAACTGTGATACTCAGGACATCAAATTAAAAACAGTGCAGGATTATATGTTTATAATACATATATATACATATAAGCAGAAGACAAAAGGAGGGGATATTGTCTTGGAATAAATTCAAAATACAACAAACAATCCCTTTAATAAGCTTAGCCAAATGAACATAGGTTTTAAAAATGTTTTAGATCTCGTTTGATTGAAAAAGTGCAAAAATAATCCTCACATGCCGACCTGGCTCAGAGATGTGAGATGCAATCTTCATTAATTTATATAGTTTATAAAATGCTATCATTCCTCTAATAATTACAAAATTTAAAGGTTTCCTCATGAGAACAATTTCAAGATAACACTTCTATCACCACTGTGGATTAAAGAAGACACTGACAGTCTAGTATTTTATTAGATTCGCTAGTTTTTAAACATGACGTTTCTACCTTTGGGTCCCGGAGTTGTTCAAACACGTAAGTCATGTGTATCCTTAGCATCTGGATGATTATATACAAAATGAAGCACAGCATTATTACTTCATTGTTCTGACCAAAGAAGAGTAAAGGAACCCACACTTACAATGAATTCAGGAAGGTCTGAAGGGGGTGCTCTCACACACAGACCACATGTTACAGACTGCCTAAGCAGCAGAGAAAAGGAATTCTTTTGACAGGGAAGGACACTTTTCGTATAGGAATTTTATTTCCTGATAAAAACAAAAAACAAAACAAAAGAAGGACAATCCCACCCTGCCTTTACAACAGCCCAGTAACCATCCCTTGAAGCCAATGAGAATCCATCACATCGTTGAACACTCATTCTTCTGCATAGACTTTTGTACAAAACAGTCCTCCCCAATTTCGTCCTAAAACCTAATAAAGGCTTACCTTCCCTTGGTCTTTTCAGACTTGCCTATGGTTTGCTATTGTTTCCTTGTCCCAAACTGTAATTTCTCTGTTATTCCCAAAGAAACCCATTTTGCTGGTAAAACTGGCCATTTTAATTTTAAGGTTGATATTACCCAGGTACAGTGAATATGGAATTCCCTGAAGTGCACCATCTGTGTGGCTTGTGACCATGCCTCCCATTGGTGTCCTGGGTAGAACTAGGAAAAGACAGGGGCCTTCAGGTCATGAATCAGGATCAAAGTAAAGGCTTACCTGCCGAGGAGCACCTGAGTGGCTCAGTCAGTAAAGTGTCTGACTTTGGTTCATGATCACATATTTCATGAGTTTGAGCCTCATATCGGGCTCTGTACCAACAGCTGAGAGCCTGGAGCCTGCTTCAGAATCTATCTCCCTTTCTCTGTCCCTCTTCTGTTCATACTCTGTCTCTCTCTCTCTCTCTCTCAAAAATAATTAAACATTAAAAAAAAAAAAGGCCTGCCAATGGAATAGACATTACAGAAAAATAATGAATAAACAGGATACACACAAAAATGAGCTTTAAAGAGTTCTGACTAGCATCTGAAGTTGTGCACAAGTGAGCTCCACTGTGCACTGCCTTACCTCACCAGGGGCTCTGTGGGATGAAGAGGAGAGAGAGACCTTCAGTTCTCTCATGACTTATGGCTTTTCCAAACGAGCTCAGCTATAAACATGATCCCTAACGTCAGAGCCTCCCAAGGGCACCAAGGGGAATGGCCTCCCCATGTTGTGAGGGAAAGAAACTATTGGGAATTAAAATTAGGTTTAGAATTCAGATTCTAATTTTATTAACTCATAATTTCTTCATTTTTGCTTAGTTTGAGGAGATAGATACAGATATGCTCTGGCTGAGAATGTTTTGCTGTCACTCTTTTTTTTTTTTT
>NW_024082739.1:0-31260 GCF_003009895.1 Hyaena hyaena | reverse complement strand
ACGAACCGCAAGATCATGACCTAAGCGAAAGTCGGACGCTTAACCGACTAAGCCACCCAGGCGCCCCTTGCTGTCACTCTTATAGCTCTCAGTCCTTGGAAAAAGAATTTAGAATATATGAAATTAATATTATTTATCAATACATACTTATTATATGTAGCATAGTGACAATCAGGTAAAATTTAGGAAACAATCTTCTGTTCTCTTCATTCTACAGTTTCTTTGTCATTAAATGTATCTTGGAAGCTGTACTGGAAAAATGAATTCTAATTTGGGGTAAGACAATTAATGTCAGAGTTCTGCTATAATTCCAAAGTAATAGCAATTTCCCTTGAAGCCCCTCCTCAGATATTTGGAAAGTAATAACATACTTCTAAATAGTTTGTGGATTAAAGAAATCAAAAGAAACATTAGAAAATAGTTCAAAGTGAATGAAAATGAAAACAAAACATGTTAGAATTAGTGAGAAACCACAAACGCATAACTTTTTTTCACAAAGGAAAAGAAAAGCAGGATTATTATAAAGAAGCAATTTTTGTTTCTCTCTCCTTGGATTTACAACTCCTAATTTCTGCTAACAGATTGGTGTGTAATGTTTCAGACTTTTCACTATGCTGAGGTATATACAGAAGATATGCTTTAGTCAACCCCATTATGTATAATTCATAGAAAGTTTCTAAAATCAATTAAAAGTGTATCATGATGGCTTCACTTGTGTGCTTGAAAACACAAGGAGGCAGTCATAGCAAAAGCTTATGTCTTGGGATGCCTGGGTGGTTCAGTCAGTTAAGCGTCTCACTTTAGTTCAGGTCATGATCTCACATGCTTGTGAGTTCGAGCCCCCACATCAGGCTCTCTGCTGTCAGCACAGAGCCTGCTTCAGATCTTCTGTTCCCCCACCCTCTCCCCTCTATTTCTCTCTCCTGTTCCACTGCTCATGAGCTCTCTCTCTCTCTCTCAAAAATAAAGAAGTGTAAAAGCTTATGTTTCAAACAACCACTCCAGATTCACCCACATACAAATAATTTTTTTTAATTTTTAAGTTTACTTATTTATTTTGAGAGACAGAGTGAGTGCAAGCAGAGGAGAAGCAGAGAGAGAGAAGGGGAGAGAGAGAGAGAACCTCAAGCAGGCTCTACACTGTCAGCACAAAGCCCAACATGGGCTCTCCCTCACAAACCCTGAGATCATGACCTGAGCCAAAATCAGAATCAGACACACAGGAGGTTCAGATTTCAGGTTAATCCTATGTTCCTATGTTATCACTCTTTATATTGTCTTCTACCTTCCATCCAGGCTGCTACGCTCAAGACCTTGGGCACTTGTGGATCCCAAGTGTGTGTGATCTTAGTGGCCTATGCTCCAGTCTTTTTTTCCTTCCTCACTCACAGATTTGGTCACCATATGGCTTTTCATATTCTCATCTTTGTGGCTAACATCTACCTCCTTGTTCCACCTATGGTGAACCTAATGACCTATGGCATAAAAACCAAGAGGATTAGAGATAAACTCCTCTAAGCTTTTACTTCTCACACATTCTGAAACAACCACCTCATCAACTATTCTTTTGTTAAGATTCATTTACTTACCTGGGGGAAAAATATTAATCCTCTTTCTAAAAGCCTGAATCTCCTTATCTTCTATTTTTAATATTTAATGTATTAATTAGCATTGACTAAATTTTGTTCTCAGGAGAATTGCTTGGGAGGTGGCTGATTTAAGTATTTATTCTTAATATATTTGCCTGGTAATATAATATATCCACTATTATGTGTTCTTATCTGCTATGTTTGCTCCCATAAGACCATGTATTGTTCAGTCTTATCTCCTTTATCAGAGGTGTTTTATTGACACATTATCTCTGACTTTCACTGTGATGCTGTACATTTGTAGGTCTTAATTAATGAGATTATTTATATCTCCTGAACAATAAGACTGAACGCATTTTAAATCTGTAACCTTGGAGATCTGGATGATTTTGGCCAAATTTTCTGAAAAGACAGATGAAGATATTGTCATGATATGCCTTATAGAGTTCTTCCTGGAATTTCTGGTAACATATTCTTATTTCACTCTGTCTAGCTAAAATTTCTTTAACGTTTTTAAATGAAATCTCTTCCAGCAGACATGATGATATCAAAAACTGTCCTACCATTCTTCTTTTATCTGTTTCCTCAATGTGGTTCAAAATGACTCTGTTGATTCTAATTATCCATAGCTCCCTGTCTCATTCTTTGATGATCTTGCATATTTTAATCCCATCTACTCATCTATTATTTTAAATACAGAAATATTCTGTTCTGATATTTTCTTATAATTTGTTTTTCTAGCTGCTCTTGACTGTGATATACCTCTCTTTTCTTTTTCTGAAGTTCAATGACTCATATTTATATGGAATATTTTGTAGAATAAGTCATTTTGGGTATGTGATATAAAGATTACAGTTTCTTTAGGATCTATTGTATTCCTGATAATGTTCAAAACTGTTTTGTCATTAGCCTATAATAGCATATGTTAGCAATTTCTTCTGTGGCTAGAATACCTCTCTCAATGTCTTTTTTTTTTTTTTTCCAGTATCATGTCACTTTTTACCTTGAATTTTTCATTTCTTCTTTCTGGACAAGTGGTTAAATTGAAATCAGATCAGTAAACTGGGAACAACTTCACTATTTAGGTGTCTATATGTATTAATTCTGATTTTTAAAAATGATGAAAATTTTCCAATGAACACAGAAAGGAAAAAAAATTAAAGAGCAAAAGAGTCCAGTTAGAAAAGCCAGACTGATAGCCTCAGAAGCATCTTAATATTCATGTTTATACTGAATCTACACAGGTCTACTTACTATAAAAGTGATGACTTTGGCTCATGGTCCCATTCTCATAGGTAAAGTATTTTGTTGTTTTGTGGGTGGTTTTTTTTTTGGCGGGGGGTGAGTTTTATTTAATATTGAAGAAATAATTTCGATTATTCTAGATCGATGGCAACACTTATTCCAGTAGTCAGGAACCTAGGCTATCGATCACACAAGAGGTCAGCCAGCTATTCAATTAAAGAAGATACAATCATGAATGTGCACTAGAATTCTATTCTGGTGCAGACATGGTATTAGGTGCTGAGGATGTAGTAAAAAAACAAGGGTGATATGAAGCAGATAGGCTTCATGTAATGTTGATGTAATGGAGAGGGGGCATTTGGGAAATTATATAAAATAAATTATTTAACTCATAAATTGAGTGAAGAATTTCACATTCTGAAAATGTGTTATAAAAATGAATGAGATGCTCTGAGAGAACAAAGGATGGAGACTGCTTTTTTAAATGTTAATTTTGAGAGAGAGACCACACATGTATAAGTAGGGGAGGGCAGAGAGAGAAGGACAGAGAGAATCCCAAGCAGGCTCCATGCTGTTGGTGCAGAGCCAAATGTGTGGCTTGATCCCATGAGTCATGAGATCATGAATGACCTGAGCAGAAACCAAGAACCGGTTGCTTAATCAACAGTACCACGCAGGCACCCTGAATGGGGGCTTCTTTAGATAGTATGATCAGATTTATCTATCAGCAGAGATCTAAAATTTATGGAAGCAGTTTTTGAAAAGCTGGAGAAAGACAAATCCATGGAAAGGATAAGAGTAAGTAAAACAAAACAAAACAACCTGAAGGTAGAGAAAAGTTCAAGTTGTTTAAGGACAGATATAAAAACAGGGTGTTGGGAACAACATGGACAAAGGGGAGAGTTGTGACATGCATTTGGAGAAGGTTACACAAACCAAACACATTAATCATAATCCTTAGAACCACAGAAATATATGTCTGAAGGCCATTGATGCAATAGAGAAAGACAGTGAACTGAGACCATTGTTAACTACTAATTTAAGGTAAAGCTGGAAAATGAGAGGATATCGTTGGAAGAATGCAATCAGCGCTCACCTATAATATGTGCAGAACAGAGAACATTTGGGAGTAGTGAAGCTCCAGGGAAGGAAAAATTCTCAAACCCTGTAAGTCTTCTATGCTAAGTTCAGTCTCCTGTTTTGGAAAGAGTGAGGCATTGAGATGTAAAATGGAGACATCTGAGTTAGCATATCTGAAAATTTTGAAAACTCAGCTTAAAACACAAAAACAAAATAAAATGACAACAACAACAATGTTGGGGGGGAGACTAAAAGTCGGATGGAGAAAGTTTGTTTATTAGATAGCAATCCCTTATCACAGAAGACTTAACTTTTTTCCAAGAATCTTGGAAAAATGGTGTCAGTATGTTACTAATTTGGCTCTTGGAA
Source organism: Hyaena hyaena (assembly GCF_003009895.1). Classification (NCBI taxonomy): domain Eukaryota; kingdom Metazoa; phylum Chordata; class Mammalia; order Carnivora; family Hyaenidae; genus Hyaena; species Hyaena hyaena. Next base: position 26,977 of record NW_024082739.1, on the reverse strand, counting down.
GCTTGGAAAAATGATGATCCATTCTGCCTGAAATAAAATGCTAGAAATGCGATTGTACAAAAATGCTGATAGAGCTGTACATGAGAGTGTAAAGAGACTCTACAATGCCAATAAATCACTAGCCAACTATAAACCCATGGAAGGCATTAGAGAATATTTACATAAATAAATTAAATATTTATTTAATTTTACATATTAAAATATATATAGTATATATTTTAGTATAATTATATAATTATAATTACTAAATAATTATAATACTAAAATATATTATATATAGGATATAAATATAGTAAATTATATATAGTATAATATAGCTACGTGTTTTGTCTATGTTTAAACAAATATTGGAGGTGGACATTGGGTCAGTGAACTGTTGAAAACAAAAGCAATTAATGGTACCAATTGCAACTGCTATGCTAGAAATTGGTTTGGACTAGATTTTTCAGGTAAATGCCATGTGGATATTGATGTGTCAGATGTGTTATTTTCCAATCCTATTAAAGAGCCTGAAATTAAGGCCTCCATTAAAAGCAACCTTGGGCTGCATGTAGCCCCAGTTCCAGGAAAAGCCTCAGACTGCTCAAGGCTAAAGCCATCCTCGGACCGCCCTCAGATCAGCTAATCAAAAAAACATTCCTGTGGTCTGAGTCAGGGCTGGGAACTGCAGACAGTTATTTTGTACAAACTAGCCAATTACTCACCTCTCGCCTGAACCCCACGTGGGTCCTTTGAACTCACCTCATAATTGGTCATTTTCAAAGGATTCTCAAAAGTCATGATTGGGGGGCACCTGGGTGGTTTAGTCGGTGAAGCGTCTGACTTTCGCTTAGGTCATGATCTCCCGGTTCGTGGGTTCGAGCCCCGCGTCGGGCTCTGTGCTGACTGCCAGCTCAGAGCCTGGAGCCTGTTTCAGAGTCTGTGTCTCCCTCTCTCTCTGACCCTCCCCTGCTCACGCTGTCTCTCTCTCTCTCTCTCCTAGAAATAAAAAAAAAAAAGTCATGATTGGGTCCCACCAAAAGTAATAAATACCTCACATATCCTGAATGGTCAAAGCTGTTACCATGGGTGCTGTACAATTGTAATTGGTGCTTATGTGATGATGCTATATGTACAACGTGTGCACTGTAAGAACCCCATCCCCTACCCCATAAAAACCCTGCTCTCTATTGTTTGGGGCTTCACCTTGCTGCCACTGCACCGGTAGATGGGTGAGCCCTGGCTCAAGCTTGTAATAAAGACCCTTTTGTACTTGCATCGGTGTCGGCTCCTTGGTGGTCTCTGGGGACTCGCGAATCTGGCACAACACTATCAGAAACTTCACTAATAGTTCACACTTACAAGGAAAACAGCAGAATATAAATACAGTCACTCCCAGTATTTTCAATGGAGAATATCCTCTTGGTTCACGTTAAAAGATTGGTTGAGCCATAAGTGAAAAGTTTGTTGGAGTCCTTGGTAGGACACATGTGTTCCAAAGAGTGGAAAATAAACTTTCTGAATATTAAGTTAATTATCTCAACAATGAGTTTTAAAAGAGGTTGTTTGCCTCAGACATGTTCTCAAATAAAGGATAAAAGTTTGCCTCTGACTTTTTTCATCACAAAAAATGAAGCACATGCTAGAGACAACATATCTTACAGATGACATTCTTTCTGCAAACATTTTATCAAGTCACACAAAAGATTTTGACCTTCAGTTAGGTTCAAAGCAAAAATGAGTTTTGAAGCAGGTCTTGGCTGCAGTGTACACAGCCCGAAGGTTTAGGCCACAGACACGGCAGTTTCTATGCAGTTAGAATATTAGCATTGGAAAGATACCATGTGGAATTTATGGTTAATTCCAATAAGTGAATCACATTTTAGACCTCTGGAATAATTAAGAAAAGCCATGTCACACACAGAAAAAATTATACACCATTACAACTAACAAAAACGAGTAGCAGTGGCAGTTTCTACGGCCAACCTGAGTTTCCAGGGACAGGGCATCCTCCCCTGCGCAGAATACAGCACAGAAGTCAGGTGCTTCTTCCTGCCCTAGGCCTACAGAGCTTACTGAGGTGGGAGGGGTGAGAGCTCTTCCAGTCTGGCCAGTCACATATCCCTGGCCTGGGACTGAGGGGTGGAGTCAGTTGTTCTGGTGAGTGATTGGCTGGGAAATGGTCCTCTTGTTATACCCAGATTGCGGTATCCTCAATGACCAGAGACCACCGGGGAGACCGAGTCACACATGCAAAGCAAAGGGCTTTATTATGGGCTTAAGCTTGGGCTCACAGACTTTACCAGCACAGTGGATCCATGCTGTGAGCCCCGAACAAAGGCAGAGTAGGGTTTTAATGGGGTTTGTGTCGGGGGAGTTACAGAAATTGTGGCATGGGAACAGTGATCCAATCATAATTATACAGTATCATTGACAGCGGGTTTAACCATGCACATTGTCTAGAGTATTTGTTACTTTTGGCGAGACCCAATTACAACATTTGGAGTACTTTTAAATTTAACCAGTTACAGAGAGAGCCTATAGTCTTGTTCGACACCTAATGGGTTAACTTTAACATTAGGTAACAGAATTTTATCTATAGTTGCTGGCCTTTCTTGATTGGGTGTTGCAAGGGTGGTGTGGTGAGTGATGTAGTGGGTGGTTTCTCAGGCCTTGGGCAACGTGTAGATGCCTGATAGTTTCAGGGAAACTGAAACTTAGGCCTTCTAGTTTAGAGGGGAAACTTAAAGCCTGTTATGGAGTCAGTCTGGTTTATACTTGTGTCCTTACACTCTCCACCAATAGGAGGGGCGGCGGAAGGAGGGGTGAGGCCTGGCTGCCTTAGTGCTTCCTGGAAGTCTCTGGATGGGAAGATTCCAGAGACAGTAAAGAGGTGCCTTGAGGAAGTGGAGAAACAGTGGTAACGATGCAGCCCCGGATCCTGCAGGCAAGTGAGGGTGGCTTGAGGATCTTAAAGCCAAGAATCGGGTCCTTTCTGTCCACTCTGAGGCAAGCTCTTCTTGGCCGACCCTGTAGTCCCTCCTTGTTCGCGTGGTCCTTTCCCACTCTATGGGCCCTTATCGGATGTAGCCCTGGGTCCTCACCCTGGCACTCAGTGTCTGACTGGGTGAGAAGCCCCAGGAAGGCGAGATTGAAAGTAAGGCAGAGAGGGACTCACATTTTTAATAGCAAGTCAGAGTCAGGTCGTGTAGCTGTATTGGAAAGTAGCCCAGGGCTATAGCACAGGTTTACAGTTGTTTTTGTGTCATGAGTCACACTGCAGGCTCCTGAAGCCAGGCACTGGGGAAGTCCAAGCTGTCCTAGTGCAAAAATAATGCTTATGTTTAGGGGGGAAACTATTCCTTTCATTCGTGAGCCACTCCTTTTCTGGCTGTAGTCTTGTCTGTGTTGTCACCCTCCTGCCCCTAGCTGTCTCAGTCACCCCTTCCCACCCCATATTTCCCTTTCACGTCTTTGCCAGTCTCCTGTCACCAGAAACTCTCTATTCTGGCTACTTAGAGCTCTGTTCTCCTGCTAGAATTCTCCGAATTTTTCCTTTTTCGACCCTGCTTCATTGTCTTTAATCCCCAGTAAAGGGAGAAGGAGGAGGCACGGTAGAGTTGATGGTGTTTGGACTCTCCTTTTAGAAGTGTAGGAAAGGATTTCCCCCAAAGCAGTCATTTGATGTGCTGTTTACCCCAGCTATGGCTCCTTTTCTTTCCCAGGCCTTGGGCTCCTTTTCCTCTTGCTTTCCAAGACTTTCTTTATACTCTCAGCAAAGTTATAATGTTACAGTATTTACGTTGAGGGGAAAGTTACTATGCTATATTCATGCAAGCCATTGAACATGTCTAAAAATGATGATAGAAAATGGGAGCCAAGGAAGATAAGCAGTGTGAGTTCCATGTTCCTGCCCCCAAATCCAGTGTTAGTGTGCCAGCAGACCCTCACCCCTGCCGTGGTGGTGATCTGCTCTCTGAAGCCAGCCTGAGGAGAAGTAGTTGAGCTTTAGGAGCTACATGTCTGAGGCCTATGAACTTCAGCTCTGTTCAGAGCCTTTCCCTGTCGTTCACAGCTTAGCAAGGGCAGAGCTTGAGCTGCAACATTTACTGCAGGCAGCACTCTCCAACCTGCAAGAGACCACCGGCCCTTCATACTCATTCATCCAGCTGGGATCTTCTTCTTCTAGTTGCTGTGTTTTAGATACTGTTCATATTTACCAGGTTTCAGTGAGTTCTGCTACAGAAGCTTATGCATTTTTAAGAATCTTAGATGAGTCCGCAAAGGTTCTTGTTTAAATATGCTCGGTAACGGACAGTGTGGAGAATGGGTAAGAAGGATTGTCGGATTACTGTGATCCTTGTTCATTTTTTCTTGTATCTTTTTTTTTTTTATTTGTAGGGAAACAAGGTTTCTACTTTATGTTTTCCCTTACTCACTTATTGAAATCTTTTTTTGATGTTTCTTTACTTTGAGAGAGGAGAGAGAGTTCACATTAGTAGAGGGAGTGGCAGAGAGAGAAGAAGAGAGACAGAAGGCAGAACAAATTCCACACTGTAGGTGCAAAAAGCAAAACTCCCCCCTTCCCATGTACTTTATTTTGGAAATGGGCACTTACGCTAGCCAGAATGGTTTGGCTGGAAGTCATCCTCTGTCATCGGTCACCCTCAGTGCTGGAACAAGTGTCAAATGTATGCAGTAGACATGGGGGTACAGATGGAAGTTGTGCATGAATCCGACTGTTTGGGTCTGCACACATCAGTGCTGCTCTATTCATTGTTGCTGCTGAATGTGCTGCCTTCCAGAAGCAGAGCTGGTGTGGGCACCAACCAGCCCCTTGGTGTCAGGTCAATTACAATGGACCTCTTTTGCCCTGGCAGAATCAGCTGTTCCTCACGATTGGAGTTGATTGTATTCAGTCAATTTCTGTAGGGAATTGCCTTCTCTGTTTTTAGGACCTTGGCAAACAAAAGTAACTGAAGGTTTACAAAGTAATGGGTCCACCCAGATAGGATCTTACAAAATATGTCATCAAACTTTCTAGCCGTGGAGGTGCCGCTCTGGGCACGTGGTCATGGCACCCATTAGTTTCTTACGTATCACATGGCCCAGAAGTCGTAGGCCTACTCAAGTGATGGCACAGCCTTCGAAGGCGCTGCTGAATTGCTAGTTCAAGATGATCCCAGCAGAGATTGGGTGTTTTTCTCCAGGAGACTGCAAATGCCCTAATTCAGTGGATCTAGGTCTGATCAGGTAAGATTTTTGTTTTCCTTAGAACAAAATGTTCTTTTCTAGCCTCAGAATACCCCTTTCTTTGCTCTGAATACTCAGTTGTAAAAGAGGCAATTGTGAAGTTACATTTTATCAATTTCAAAAATGGTTTCATTTTTAGCCGTCTGTTGATGAGCTTGATGTAGTAATGATCTCAGAAATCATAGTTTTAGATCTAATTATCAATTCTACCTTATAAAACTTCGAAGTAACTATTTTCTAAGGTTATTTTATTATTTGCTTTCATCTATTTTTATCATAATTTGTTCCTTCTCTAACTTCTAACATCTTGAAATATGGCTATCATATTTTTATTTCTTTTAAAAAAAAGTTTAGGTATTTAAGACCATAATTCTGACTGGGATAAATATATCTGAGTGAGAGCCATATGTGAATTTCAGTTTCATGAAACATTAATTAATCTTTGCTTTTCCAAATATTACATGAGGAATTTTATTTATTTTTTAAACATTTTGTAACATTTATTTTTGAGAGACAGAGAGACAGAGCACGAACAGGGGAGGGGCAGAGAAAGAAGGAGACACAGAATCTGAAGCAGACTCCAGGCTCTGAGCTGTCAGCACAGAGCACAAGGTGGGGCTCGAATCCATGAACTGAGGTCATGACCTGAGCTGAATTCAGACAGCCACCCAGGTGCCCTAGGAATTTTATTTTTCAATAGATATGTAGAAAAAATAAAATACCTGGTTTGGACACTAATGTAACATAAGAAAAATTTAGTTATTAGTTTCAGCACGTTTCTGTATAAAAATAATCAACTCTATAGGGGAGATAATCATAACTCTGTGATTAAGAACTAATAGTCCTTTGAGACTTAATTTTCTCTTATCTAATTTGGGAATGATAAACCATATCTATTTGGGGCCATATTTAAGCAAGATAATGAATCTAAAGCACGTAGCTAAATTATAAGTGTGTTACTGTATCTTAGACACTTAGCAAAATGCAACCTTGTGTTTTCTAACTCTCCTTTATATCCTAGGAAGAGTGTTTCTTTGCCCTTGGGGCTAGGTTACCTCATAGCACAGGCAGTTAAGAAGTCAGGGCAGCAGTGGACTTAGTAAAAGGGCAAGTGGTGGTCCCATTATGGAAAGAGATTTCACCAGGGTATTTGAAAGACCTTCAGAGAGCAGAAGCTTGACTCTGGGAACTATACACAACTTGGTCATCCCCACAAACTATCTCAGAGGTATTTGTTGGTTGAAGTGATCCCAGTTCAGGTAGAATTGTTTTTTTCTTTAGAATTAAACATTGGGGTGCCTGGGTGGCTCAGTCAGTTAAGCGACTGACTTCAGCCCTGGTCATGATATCAAGGTTCGGTGAGTTTGAGCCCTGCATTGGGCTCTGTGCTGACAGCGCAGAGCCTGGAGCCTACTTCAGATTCTGTGTCTCCTTCTCTCTCTGCCCCTCCCCTGCTCATGCTCTGTCTTTCTGCAGGGGACCAGCCTCTGCAAGCCAGGGTTGGCCCGGAGAGTGATGGGTGGCGTCGGTGAAAGAAGACACAGAGCCAGCCTCTTCAGGTGGACTGCTCAAATTTATTTTTCAGCTTAGGGTTTTTTATACAGCAAATTCAAACAATCATGCTTAAACAATTTACATTTTTTGAGTACAGTCATAGGACTTAACATTTCTAAGTTTTCTTGGCAACAGTGATTTCATGGTATGTAATTTACACTTCAACCAATAAAATTTAACCAGGTAGTCATAACAAAGTTTTACATATTCTTTACTACATATGACAGGGTATCTAAGGATAAGTGAAGTATATTGCCAGAATACATGAGATCACAGTGCCCTTTAATTGTTTAAATTCAGTGGGCATGCAAAAACAGGATATACTTGTACCCACAGTTGTAGGTAACAGACTCTCACAACCCCTTACTAAGAAAGAACAATGTCAACATTTATCATAGATGACATATGGAAATGTTTTAGGTGGATCACTAGAATTTGGTCTCTGCATTTACCAATCTCATTCTTTGACCAGAACAATCCATAAGCTGCCTTACAGGCTTGCGGTCAGCAGGCAAATATTTCTCTAACACTTTTTCAAGAAAGTCCTCCACAACTAGTAAGTCTTGTTTTTGTCTCTGCTTATGGCATAATATGTATTCTTACTGGAAATTAGACTCATACAAGGAAAATGAATTCTAGGTCTCTCATAGACCCAATGCATACTGGACTGTCTCCAATTTTGCTAATTGCTACAATATTTATTAGACAACATCTGATTGAGGGGGCAGACATGATATTAGGTACATTCCATTTTGGAGGAAGGGGGGAACTTTGGGCGATTCTGGTTTCATATTAACCCTAGAATAGACTAACAGCAGAAGTGAGAATAAAAGGTACAGACAAAGTAGAGAAGAAGAATTCTTCCGGGGGTTTTTCTGACTGAATTGCAGTCTCTTCCCTGGGCCTTGCCATCAGGGATGACCTGTGCAGTTTTGGTCTCCGGCATCTTTCAAAAATAAACAAACATTAAACTTTTTAAAAAAAAATTAAACATTCTTTTCTTGCCTCTGAAGTCTCCCTTTCTTTTCTCTGAGTATGCAGTTATAAAAGAGGCAGAGGCATGGCACTTGTGAAGTTACATTTTATTAAGTAAGGTTTCTTATTAATAAGTAAAAGAATTGCAAATTAAATACAAAAGATGTATAGGAGAAAGAAAATTAGAATTAAAATGAATGAAGACAGCTACTCTCAGTCTTAACCTGACAGATTTTTATTTTATTCTAAATATAGCTTGTGAAATAAATACCTTTTAATATATCCCTTTAAGTTTGTACACATTGAAATGAATCCCCCAACAATGGACACACAGAGTTCAACCTTTCTCCATCCCTAGGAAGTAAAAGGATTCTTTACCTGAGCATAACCATTTTATAGGTTACTGCTGGGACTGACGATTTAGAAGAAAAATCCGTGCCACACGCTTACGAATTACCTTATTTTTTACACCATAAACAATAGGGTTGAGTGCAGGTGGCACAAGGAGATAGATGGTAGACAGGAGAATGTGAGTAGAGGGAGCAACATGTCCAAAACGGTGGCTGAAGAAGGAGAAGAAGGCAAGAATATAAAACTCCAGGAAAACAAAAATATGGGCTGTGCATGTGTTAAATGCTTTGAGTCGTGCCTCCTTTTGATGTAGGCGAAAAACCGCCTGCAAGATAAGGATATAGGAAATGAGGATAAAAATCATGTCAAATCCCAGTATTATAAAACCTACGAGGAGACCACACATTTTATTGACACGGATGTCTTCTGCAGCAAGCTTGACCACAGCCATGTGCTCACAGTAGGAGTGAGCAATTACAATGGAATGGAAAAGATGGAGTCTTTTGATTAAAATTGGTAAAATGCCAACAAGCACCATTGCCCGAATTGCCACAACCAGCACCAGAGTGACTAGGATGGAAGGAGTGAGGATGGATGTGTGCCTCAGCGGGTCACAGATAGCAACATAGCGGTCAAAGGCCATGGCCAACAGGATGCCAGATTCCATGCCCTGTAAGGCATGAATGAAGAAAAGCTGGGCTAAGCAAGCATCAAAAGCCATGGAGCACGAGCCAAACCAGAAGATGGCCAACATCTTGGGAGCAATGGCTACACAGAGCCCTAGGTCAGTGGCCGCCAGCACTGCCAGGAAGATGTACATGGGCTGATGCAGGCTACGTTCTGTAGGAATGATGATCAGTAAAACAATATTTCCCAGAAGAGCCACCAGGCATATTGCAAAGAAGGAAAACCCAATCCAAAATTGCATGTGCTGTAGTCCAGGGATCCCAATTAGTGTCAGTGTTGTGGGGTCTAGATAAGACATGTTAATGGATGCCATGGAATTTTGTGATCTCTCTTTTCACCACTAATTCTCATACCTACAGAAAGAGAATGGGAGTGGGAAGTGAAAGGACACAGAGCCCTCTATCATTCAGACACATTTAGGATTGAAGAAATAAGTTCAATCTTTGGATAACTGATTATTCACTTTGGCTAGATTATGCAGAGGTTGTATTCTATATGCCAAGATAGAAGTAGCAAACAATCTTACAAAACTAGTCGAGTCAGAAGTGAACAGGGGAAAGTTCGGGATTTCATGGAAACCATGAGTCTGAGAACATTGATCTTTTGCTTTTCCCATGACCTCTAGGCTGGGCCGTTTGAACCACCATCAGTAGTCTTTCCTTTTCTGTTTACTTGTAGATGCCAGCTCAGTTTTGCTGCAAGTGCACAACGCCTCTGGGCATCTTGTGGACCTATAAGAACCCCATTTCTGTTGTCCCATGTAGGTGAGTACATAGCTTATGAGAGCCTTCACACTCAACCAATACTACTCCTGGTCCCAGGGAGCAGGCTATATATCCCCGAGTCTGTAGCATTGGGTCACCTATGGGGATTAGTAGGAGAGAGTATAGCTGTCTTACATTCCTTCAGTGTTCATATAAAAATATTGAACAAATTACTGTTTGACAGGAGGCCAAGTGTGGCCGGTCTAGGAAATTTGAAGAAGATAGTCTGTTTGCAAAGGTGGCCAGAGAAGGTTCCGTCTCTGAATGGATTAAGTTCACTTAGGTGTAAAGGAGATTTGCCAAGTGGAGAAGGAAGGGTGGAATATGGAGGATGATTTTTACAGAGGGGCTTAGGAAATTAGTAAAAGAGTCCAGAGAAATGTTTTAGAGAGTAACAAGTAAAAATAAGACAGGATCTAGTTTAAAGCAGAACCTATCCAGGTTAGAGACACCACACTGCTGGCTGAGCATGATCTTTTCTCCCCACAGGTTACATGTCAGTGGATCATTCGGTAAAGTTTCACCTCCTTTTGGCTTCCACTTGAGGATCCTACTTTTCCTTAATAACTTTACACTATACTGGACGCTGTATTAAGATTCTATACACTATACTATGATAATTAACTGTTGTTTGAATACTGAAGCACTTTGAATATAATGAACTAATCTTACATCTCCATGGTTTTATGCTTTTTACAGAATTGACCTGAGCACTCTTTAATAGGAACCAAATTTCACATTTAAGAAACTCATTTTTGGGGTGCCTGGGTGGTTCAGTCGGTTAAGCATCTGACATTAGCTTAGGTCATGGTCTCATGGTTTGTGGGTTTGAGCCCTGCGTCGGGCTCTGTGCTGACAGCTCAGAGCCTGGAACATGCTTCAGATTCTGTGTCTCCCTGGATCTCTGTCCCTCCCCAACTCACACTCTGTTTCTGTCCCTCTCAAAAATAAATAAACATTAAAAAAATTCATTTTTATTTCCTAATAATGTCTTTAATCATTAATTTCATTATTCCTTCATTCATTTATTAATTAATGAAGCCATTCATTAATTTCATTCATCATACTCTTATTTTTAAACCAGTTCACATTTTAGTTCAGTATTTCCATGCCAAGACACTTATTGAAATCACTCCCACAAAGAGATTTCCTCTCAACAGGTCACATCCATACACCCTCGAAAATGGAGCCTTTTATGGATAAACAGTGAAAGTCTCTCTTTCTCTCTGAGACAGTCTCTTGAAAATGGTCTTACAAATAGCAATTTAACTGTCACGTAAAGCACATGTGTGGAGGTATCAAAGGAATTTTTGGTGCAATAATAGTTATATGAATGAAAAATAATGATAGACACTGAGATCTCTTTGTTTGTCATCGTGTAATAATACTAATGAACAAATTATAGTCAAAGTAATCATAACATATGGATTAAAGCAATAGATGTTGTGAAAAATAGTTTCCTCTGATGTCTGCATGCTGTATTTGGAAATATGCGGTGGGAGAAATGACAGAATGTGTGCAGGGTGTTCGTAATAGTTGTCAATGTGAGTTGCCAGAAATGATAGAAGCTAAAAGAGAAAAATCTCAAAATTTAAATAAATCAGTATCTCCTAAATAATGGTTCAATTACTGACTGATATTGTAAAGACAAAAATAAATACTTTACTTAGCTGCATCCACTTGATGATAATGTCTTTATTGGATTATTTACTGAGTAATCAGCAAGCAGCTAAAATCAAGGGCTTCAAAGTCTGAGAGATGATCTGGCTATTCATCCTGAACTCCTCACCACACACACACATTTACCTTTTATGGAATCTTGCCGAAGTACACATCATCCAGTTTACCCATCTGTAAATTAAGAACAATATCCTTATTTACCCCAGTGCTAAGTGATATCATATAGAGAACACATCAGTGGTTGGTAGAGTTCACATAGTATTTATAGCAGTTGAGGAAAGGACTGGCTATTTTGTCAAGACAGAATGCACAATATCAAGACAAGAAAAAAACACACAGAAGTGAAAACCCCTTGATGTTAGAAATGAAAAAATAATCCTACAAGAAGATGAAAATTCTAGAGCTGAAGAGCTTTCTTCCATCTTCTTCTATATAAGATTGACCACAGCCAAAATAAGAAGGTGATGTCCTAACTAGTTTGTACATTCCCATGCAGTTACAAAATGTCACATGATTCAAAAAAAATCTTTGTAACATTTACAGGCTTTGTGAGTTCATAGGAATAAAATACACCTGAATTACACTAAATACAATTACTGTGAGAAACAATAAAGGAAGTATTTGATGACTCCAAGCTTTCAAATTAACCTAAATGCTATCATAAAAAGGATTGGCTCATTGTTAGCTACTGAGTAGAAGAGAAAGAAAAAATTCTAATGGGTGATCCAACAGAGGCAAGAGGTCAGAAAGGAGCTCAGGGTATCCTTTGCCTTCACATCACAAAGGACTAAGATGCTGTGTAAATGGGTCATATACTGAAACTTTTCGTGGTTTACAGTTTTCCTGTATTTTTCCTCTTTTCCATATCACTCAAACACCCCACATCTGGGCAGACATAGGTGGTTGATTATCTCATCCTTTTTTATTTTCAGTAAATCTGAGAACATTAGGGTTAACAGGCATGAAGTAACATTTATCTAGAATCACAAAAACCACTTTGCATGTATCATAAATCACTTGAAGGGTATACTATAAGAAGATGGGACTAAGCTATCTGCAAAATTGTTTCAAATTATATTAGATTTACATTGAATACCCCCCCTCCACCAATTCTGTTGATGAAAAATTCTAAACACAGAAAATGGAAATAACATGGCAATGGACAGAAAAATTAATGACTAAAGCAGGATTTTAAAAACCTGCTGTTACTCTATCCATTCTTTCCTAAAATAAACACCCACTACAGCCCCTTATTCATTCCCAGTTCCCAAACTATAGGGGCAGAACCTTACCTGGATAGAGCTGAGGACTGATTTGGCATGTGAATAGGTTAATTACTTTGTTTCCACCAAAATGTCCAGCAGAGGCAGATATTAAAGAAAGGCTGCTAGGCCTTCCTGAGTGCCTGGACTGATCCCAGAGCATCATTACCTTTCTGATTTCTCTAGAGTGTCATTATCCTTCTAGTCCCAGGAGTGAGCTGGTCTGGCCCAGCAACACATGGCCAGAGAGTACTCTGAATTCTAGAAGGAAAGAGTCTTCCTGCAGTGAGAATTTCTAACTTTCTGATCTTGGGTTACATTCAGAGACAGTTGAGCATAAACTCATGTGGAGGGAGATCACTAAAATATGAGAAATGGAGATTTCTTAAGATAAAGAAATAAAGTTTAATTATATTTTCCATCTTCTGTTATTTGGCAGGACTGATAGATGAAGTAGTATAGTAGATACTATTACACTGATAAAAAATCTAATAATCTTGCTCCATTTGTTCCCCCTCCCCCCCACTACTACTCTGTTACTATTAGACTACTGTTACTCCTATTTCTCTACCTTCCCTTCTTCCTGATCTTCCTACAATGAATGTTACTCCTGTTACCTAGTATTTTATAGTAATTTTCAGCTTCCAATGAACCTTAAATACTTTTCTTTCAAGAACCACTTTCTTCAAGCCCCCCTGGTCATTGAGATATTAATAATGTACCATTCTCTTTTCTGTTTTTTTTTTTTTTTTTTTGAAAGGTGATGGCAGTAAATTTAGTAACAACATCCTGGATCCCCAGAGGACAAGTTTTATAGGCTTTTGTTAGTCTCTCTTAGAAACTGGAGAATATTTCAAATGTTGGCTACTTTCTGATCCAGAGTTTTAACTCACTTGCTGGACATAAAAAATCATTAATTAACTGATGGCAATGTGAAGGCAGCAAACTGCTTTTCTCTAGTAAGCTTGCAGGTTACTGGATTTTAGATGATACTGACCAAAACGCAGGATTCCCACCCAGATATTTTTCTTCTGAGTGAGGATCAACCATTGACACACTATCTCATGATACTATTTGTTTATTTACTTATGTACTTATTTTTGGTATTAAGTTTTCAGTAGTTGTCCAAGTTTAGAAGTTTTTGTCCAGTTTCAGTACCCACACAAAATCAGTTTGATCTATGAAGAGAAGAAAATGCTTTCATGAGCTATCAGTTGTCATCTTTCTTTGTTTTTTTCCTTTCTTTTTTCTTCCCAGTTTCTCGGGAATTTATTCTTAAAGGCTGACATCTTTCTCTCCTGCTCACCTCATTATCCTACCTTCTTTTCTCTACACTTTGGTTCTTTCTCATTTTGTTCTTTGTCACTTCTCTTGTCTTTCAATTCTTTCTTCTTGTTTTCTTTCTCTTTTTCTTCTTTTTTTCTTTTCTGTCTGTTTTTATGCCTATCTCACTCAGTTTTCTCAAAAGGTCTCTATTAGTTGTCTGTTCTTTTTGGAGTATTTAATTTTTCTCTCTCCTTTCTTCAATATGCATGCATCAGTGTGAATTTCTCATCAAAAGAATACAATTCTCTTTAGCCCAGAAATATTTTAGAGACCTTTCTCATTTTATAGCTGAGTTCTTGAAATAATATTTTATACCTATTTTTTTCCTTTTAAGGTCATATATTAATATAGTTTAATCTTTCTTTCTTCTTGAATTTTCTTGCAAAGGAATACACATCTCCCCTCTATAACCCAGCAGTTCTACAATTTGGTATTTACTAAAAAGAAACAAATATAGAAGTCTACAATAAGACTTGTATAATAATTTGCAGACTAGCCCTGACAACCCAGTGTCCATCAAAAAGATAATGAGTCTTAATTATTCAGTTCAGTGAGATTTAATGTGTATATACTACTGTGTAACCATCCATCATCCAACATAAGACACAGAAAATTTTCAGTACATCAGAGAGTTCCCTCATGCCATGTTCCAGTCATTGCCCATGTCTCTCTCCACTCCAAGCAACTTAAATTGGCTTTTATTTCCACAGATTACTTTCACCAATTCGTAAATTTTATTTGAGTGTTATAAATTTAAACCAATTTTATTGAAAATGTAATAAGAGTTTCAAGCAGAGAGATGGATTTGGCAAAGGAAGCATCTTGAAATAGATTGTGGGTATCTATACATATTAAATATTATTATAGTTTAGAACATGATATGGAATATTGTAGAAGAGAAGCAGGTTTGTGTGTGTATATGCACATATATACATATATAAAAATGCATGTCCACACATACACATTCATAAGCAAATATATGCAATACACATTTACACACAAACCTGCTATGTCTACCACAGTAATCCACATCATGTTGTGAACAGTGAAATATTTAAATATATGTATGTATTTGAAGAGGAAAATGTTTTAGGAAGGAAATGGGAGTTGAAGTTAAAAGTGTTTGAAATCAGGGGCACCTGAGTTGGCTCAGTCAGTTAAGCAACTGACTTTGGCTCTGTGCTAAAGTCTCAGAGCCTGGAGACTGCTTCGGGTTCTGTGTCTCCCCCTCTTTCTCTACCCCTCCCCCACTCATACTCTGTTCCTCTCTCTCTCTATCTTAAAAATAAACATTAAAATGTTTTTTTAAGTGTTTGAAATCACTTAAACAAGAAATAATGTAATATTTGTTTGGATCAATAAGATACAGTAGAATCCTCCTTTTATTGTTTTATGTCTCTGTGGGTCCCTTCCCATCTTACTGCTTCTTTCCCCCCAGATAGTCCATGTAATGCTTTCCAAACTTCTGAGTCCCCAGGTGAATGTGTATTTTGTTTGGCCATAACTATTATCTGTGTCTGCACTGTTGTTACTTTAAACAGAGCTCTCCTTTACTTTGTGCAGGGATCTGTAGTGAGGAAGGAGGCATGATGCTCAACCATGCTCTGTGGGCACAAGTAGGTGTT
Source organism: Hyaena hyaena (assembly GCF_003009895.1). Lineage (NCBI taxonomy): Eukaryota > Metazoa > Chordata > Mammalia > Carnivora > Hyaenidae > Hyaena > Hyaena hyaena. The sequence continues at coordinate 11,521 of NW_024082739.1, read as the reverse complement.
TCACGCTGTTGTAAGACTTGATCTCTGTTGTCAAACCTAAAGTTCTGATAAGATCTTTTAATGAAGCATTCTACTGGGGACAGTGGGCTCTTAGTTGTAGGCCAGATACTTGAGGCTTCTGTAAATATATCACGTTTCTCTACATAGTTAGAAAATGACTTATTCCAAACTTGGTTACAAAACCTTTGTTTTCAGGTTGGAAAGCATGTATATTGAATTAAATACTGAGTGGATATATCCCTATCCATATGCTATATAAATATATGCATGTATCTATATATCTGAATATTTCAACTTCAGTACATGGTGTAATATTAACCAGTATCTCTGTTTTTAGAGGATATGAAATGAGTCCTAACTAATAAAAAATATGCATTGAGAAAAATTAGCAACAATAATAAAGGGCAGTGTGGGATGATGGCTTCCAGTACTATGCACATCGATGACTTTAGTACCTCTGATGGAGAGCCAATTGAAGACTAACATGAGAAAAATAAATTCCAGAATCCATGGGTACTTCTGTTATTAGTGAATAGTTTGTTTAGGTTTTTTAATTTATTATGGCAACTGTTAGAACTAATAAATCCAGCATAGTTGCACAAGACAAAATTAATATCCACACATTAATTGTGTTTTGGTATATAAACAATGATCTGTCTGAAAGAGAAACTAACAATCCCATTCCAATTTTGCAACAAAAAGAATAAAATACTTAAGGGTAAACTTTTTAAAAAATGTTTATTTATTTATTTTGAGAGAGAGTGAATACAGGAGGGGCAGAGAGAGAGGGAGAGAGGGAGAGAATCCCAAGCAGGCACTATGTTGTCAGTATGGAGCCCACTGTGGGGCTTGATCTCATAAACTATGAGATCATGACCGGAACCAAAACCAAGAGTCAGATGCTTAACTGACTAAGCCACCCAGGTGCCTCTACTTAAGACTCAACTTTAAAAAAAAAAGTTTTTAATGTTTTTATTTCTGAGAGAGAGACAGAGACAGCATGAGCAGGGGAGGTTCAGCGAGAGAGGGAGATACAGAATCCAAAGCAGGCTCCAGGCTCTGAGCTGTCAGCACAGAGTCCAACGCGGGGCTCGAACCCATGAACTGTGAGATCATGACCTGAGCCAAAGTCGAACGCTTAAACGACTGAGCCACCCAGGCACCCCTACTTAAGACTAAACTTAATCAAAGAGGTAAAAGACTTATACGCTGAAAATTATAAAACATGGATGAAGGAAATTAAAAATGATGAATAATTGGAAAGACATCATGTTCATTGATTGGAGGAATTGATATTGTTAAAATTTCTATACTATCCACAGTGATCAAAGATTCAATGTGATCCCCATCAAAATCTCAATGGCATTATTACAGAAATAGAAAAGAAACACACTAAAGTCCATATGTAACCACAAAAGATCCCTGATAGTGAAGAGCAATCTTGATCAAGAAGAACAAAGCTGAAGGCATCACACTTCCTGGTTTTAAAATATATTACAAAGCTACAGTAATCAAAACAGTATGGTACTGAAACAAAAGCAGAACAATAGGTCCATAGAATAGAATACACAACCCAGAAATAAATCCGTACATGTATAATCAACTGGTCTTCTACAAGGGTGCTAAAACAATAGGAAAACAATAATGTCTCCAGTAAATGATGTTGGGAAAACTGGATATACGCATGCAGAAGAATGAAATTAGACCCTTACCTCACATAATTCACAAAAATGACCTTAAAATGGATTAAAGTAAAATCTGAAAACATAAAAGTCCTTGAAGAAACCACAGGAAAATGCTTTTTGCCATTGGTCTGAGCAATGACTTTTTTTTTAATGTATGACACCACAGCATAGGCAATAAAAACAAAAGTAGACAAATGGAATATGGAACTAAAAAGCTTCTACAAGGCAAAAGAAACCTCAGTAGAGTGAAAAGACAATCTATGGAAAATTTTTGCAAGCCATGTAGGTCACTAGGGGTTAATATCCAAAATATTTAAGTAATTCATACAAATCAATAACAAAACAAAACAAACAACAACAAATAATATTACAAAATGGGCAAAGGACCTGAAAAGACATTTCCCAAAGAAGCATGCAAATATCCAAAATGTATATGAAAAGGTGCTCAACTTCACTCAACAAGAGGAAAATGCAAATCAAAGCTACCATAAGATATTACTTCATATTTTTAGGATGACTTGTATCAAAAAGACAAGAGAGATAAGGGTTGGAGAGGCTGTGGAGAAAAATAAACCCTCGTACACTATTAGTGGGAATGTGAATGAGTGCAGCCATGATGGAAAACAGTATGGAGTCCTCAAAAATTAAAAGCACAAAACAAAACTACAATACAATCCAGCAATCCCACTTTTGTTGGTTATACATCCAAAGGAAACGAAATCACTGTCACTTGTTTCAGGTTGGAAATGGGTTTATTAAAGGAATAAAGAATATGTTATTGGCCTTTTCAGTCCTCTTCAGGATTTTGGGTCCTGTTAAGTGGTTGAAAAATTTAATGGTATCATATTATCGAAGGATGGCTACATCTGGAGCTAAAGTCTGAGGGTATGCACAGGCAAATTACTAGGACTGATAATGTAGATTATCAGTCATTACCAAGTATACAAATTATTCTCCCTTCTGGCAATGATTCTGTAGGGACCTGTTGGTGTCAAATGTTATTCTTACTTATCCTCTGAGACTATCATGTGGAAGCTGCTCCATATAGAAGCTGTATCATTGGGTTGCTTGTTGACTCTTACTCAGTTTCTTGTATGAGCTAATTAGTTTTGTTATCCAAGTAGAGAAGCGTGGAGAAAAGGGGCTAGCCAGAGTGATCTACGTAAACTATTTTAGGACACCAGGGCTCCTCCAAACACCACCCTTTACTTTCTGAATGTCATAGATTCAGTGGAGGAGACATAAATCTTTAAGCAGAGGAAATAAACATTTTTTAAACTTTCAATGGATGAAATGCTGAAAGAGCCAGATTTTAGGAGTCAAAGATCTTTTTTAAGGATATCGTAGAAGTGTGCTGACAGCTCAGAGCCTGAAGCCTGCTTGGGATTCTGTGTCTCCCTCTCTCTCTGCCCTTCCCTCACTCATGCTCTCTCTCTCTCTCTGGAATAAATAAACATTTAAAAAAAAAAAAAAAGATTATCTCTCCTTTTGAAATTCTTTTTATCTAGCATGACTCACTTGAAGGAATACAAAATGGGTAACAAAATTATGGATATTTTGTGATATCTGGACTCATGCACAGGTTGGTATCTTCAAGAGAAAGCCATCAAAATGATCATATCCTGTATGCTTCTGGGAAAAATATTTTTGGAACCAATGTGTGTGTCTTTCTGTTCAGTTTTCTTCTTTTCCAATGTTCTGTATTGTATTTATGCATCCTACCTGTATTATTGAACACCTAATAAGTCAAATCCAGTGGTCTAAAATTTGGTCCTAAAATTTCCTGTAGGTTATACAATGTGTATATGTATGTATGTATTTTTTACCCATAGAATCTTACCTACTTTGTACCTTTGTACTTTTTGAGTCCAGGCTACATAAGATTTAAATTTATTATGTCATGATTATTCTTCCTAATGGAAGAGCAGTATGTATATATATATATACTATATATACATACACACACATATATATGATCAGATGTCATATATTGTTTAGATTCCAGTCTAAATGATACAATCTGTGAGTCACAAAACTTAATTTGGTCTACTGCTATCATTTCTGTAGAATTCATGCCCCACTCCTGATAATCCATTGCCTTATAAATTACTTCTTCACAGTGTATTTATCATATGAATCATTCAAAAAGCCATATCAGTACTGCCCAAGATTAAATGGGTTAGTAAATGTAGAAGCCTAGAAAATAATCCTTCAGTTGTGATATTTGGAGAGTTTAAGTGTGTTTGTGTTTCATGATTTTGGCAAGTATATGAGGGGATAACTGTGTGTGGTCTTTATGAGTGCATATAATATTTATGAGGACTTGTTTGAAAGACAAGTAGATTCCTCTACAAGATGGCAGTACTACTCAGTGTCAGCACCACAGTAAGACATGGGAGAGAACAGAAAACTAGTACCAAAGGTTTCTCTACAAGCAAATAATTTGTAGCGATTTAAGAGTCTTTGTCTTCTTTAACCTTCCCTGCTCCTGCCTCCTTACTCAACCCTTTATCTGGCTTCTTTGCCATGGAGGCGCATTTATCTCCTGCAACTGTGAGAAGCATAAAGGAATATGCTGCATTCAGTAGTTGCTATTTTGGACATCATTAGGCCAATTTGCCAGTCCAGTAAATGACCACCTGCATTATGTGGTTTTCTGGATGAATAAATAAGAGCACACAAGTAGGGTCCATCAGTCCACCAGTGAACTGATATAAGTCTGAAACATTGAGTATGGGAAGGTAGTGGATGACATTAAGATTAAGAAATATGGTGTGTGTGTGTGTGTGTGTGTGTGTGTGTGTGTGTGTGTCCTTATCGATATATATTTTTGTTTCAGAAGAATATATGTTTCTCTTTAAAGGGTACATGATAGGAAAAAACAGTAGGAAGAAAGTGGCATTGTAATATACCATGCTTCTTGTTGGTCACATTTGGATTGTAGTAAATGAAATTTCGAAGGCCTGGAATCTATTCTTCTCATTAAAGAAGCAATCACAGAGATGGATGTATCATGCTACAATTAAGAAATATTCCAAATGATGTCACACTCTTACCACAGGCAGTCCTACGAGTTTCTAGTTACCCAAATTTAATATATAACTCTGAAAGCTTGATTGCCTAGATTATGACTTTCTTCCTCTTAAATCAGGAGAGAATAGATAATTTATTTCTGTCCCCTAAATCACTTAAGAGTGTGGGTTGTACAATCTCCTGCCTAAAACAAGAATCCCTACAATAACTCCCTGAAATTTTCACAAGATTTCTGCTTGTTCACTTATAGTCATGGAAAGTCCATTCACTGGAGAAAAAAAAACTGAGAAATTCAGAAAATTTCGAACTCTTGAACCCTCTACTGTAGTTTCTGATTATTACTGTTATGGAAGATCGAAATGGCTTTGGAGGGCACTTCTGCATCCTGAGGAGTAATATACTGCATTATTCACCTTGGGGAATCTGAAGATTACTCTTTCTTAGGTTCCAACTTAGCAGTAGTCATAAATACACAGTTTAAATATTAACAGCACTTACCATACTTGACACTGGATTTGACACTTGTAAAAGAATAAATATGTTTGAGATGTAATTTTCAGGCAGGTACTAATAAGAAGGAGTAGAAAGGAAAAAGAAAATACTATGTAATAAATGATATAGAGAACTACAGTGAGCAATAGATAAAAATACCAAGACACATTACCTACAACATATAAAGGATTTGCAGAAAGTTCTGAAAGAAGAAAATAAAGCAGAGAATTTTAGAATGTCCTCGAGATAGTTGCTTATGCAATTGATGTTTTTCTAAAATGGACAGATGAAAAATAAAGACACAAAGAAGCTATTAAAGGAGAGAAATTGTCCCTCACCTCCTACCATTTTCTCCTTTGACTTCTTTTTTTTTTTTTTTTAATGTTATATTTATTTCTAGGAGAGAGAGAGAGAGACAGCGTGAGCAGGGGAGGGTCAGAGAGAGAGGGAGTCACAGACTGAAACAGGCTCCAGGCTCTGAGCCAGCAGTCAGCACAGGGCCCGACGCGGGGCTTGAAGCCACGAACCGCGAGATCATGACCTAAGCGAAAGTCGGACGCTTCACCGACTAAGCCACCCAGGCGCCCCTTTCCTTTGACTTCTAAGTTCTCAAAATACTGGCATTTTTGTCCATGTCTGTTTTTTGTCCTGTTTTTCTTGCTGTAATATCTCAGGCTCTGAAGGCTTTAACTCAGTCATTCAGATGATCAACTTACATATGGCATTCCTTTTAAAAATTTTTAAAGGATTTTATTTAATTTTGAGAGGCAGAGAGAGACAGAGCATGGGTGGGGGAGGGACAGAGAGAGAGAGAGAGAGACTCAGAATCCAAAGCAGGCTCCAGGTTCTGAGCTGTCAGCACAGGGCCCAACACGGGACTCAAACCTATGAACCGCAAGATCATGACCTGAGCCTAGGTCAGATGCATAACCAACTGAGCCACCCAGGAGCCCTTGTATATGGAATTCTTGTGACCCACACATACCAGTCATTGTTTATTATATTATATATTTTCCTTGGAGAGTAACCTCCATGAGCGGAAATCTGGTCTGTGAATTACTTTATTCCCAGTGCCCAGAGCATGGTTTATCTGTCACACAATAACTGCTTACTGAATGGCTGTTAAATTAAGTACAGTTGAATAGACAGGGAATCTTTTTACAGAAATGAATGGTTAAAGAGACTTATTTGCCCCTGTGATAATATGAAATGATACATGAATTATCTTTATGTACTTCTAAAAGTATTTAATGTGATGTTACACATTTGGTTACACTGGTCTCAGTGAATTGAAATACACCTGATTATGAATTTGAACTGTTTTTAACATAAAGGTCTTCTTGAACTGAATCTCCATGTTTTCAGCATCTGGTTACCATCATCTATCATAGCAGCTTCATCTTCAGGAGTAGTGACAGAAAGCAAGGGGAAAAGCATCATGCTTCCTCTCAACACCTCTTGCCCCTCTCCTGTCACCTTCTTGCTGATGGGCATCCCAGGACTAGAGCACCTGCATGTCTGGATTGGGATTCCCTTCTGCTCCATGTACGTGGTGGCTGTGGTGGCGAATGTGACCATCCTGGCTGTGGTCAGGGCAGAGCGAAGTCTCCATGAGCTGATGTTCCTCTTTCTGTGCATGCTCTCCATCACTGACCTGGTCCTCTCCACATCTACGCTGCCTGGCATGCTCTGTCTCTTCTGGCTCGGAAGCCATGACATTGCCTTTGATGCTTGCCTGACCCAAATGTTCTTCATCCATAGCTTTACTACCATGGAATCAGGTTTTCTCCTGGCCGTGGCCATTGACCGTTACGTGGCCATTTGTCATACTACCATTCTCACACATGCGTGCATTACCATAATGGGTATTGTTGTGGTGATTCGGGGTGGAGCCTTCTTTTCTCCACACCCCATCCTGCTCAAACAGCTTCCCTACTGTAGAACACGAATCATTGCCCACACCTACTGTGAGTTCATGGCCGTGGTGAAGCTGGCATGTGTGGACACAGGAGCCACCACACATTATAGCCTCAGTGTGGCTTCTATCATTGGCTCATGTGATGCCATTCTCACTGCTGTAGCCTATGCCTTCATCCTCCACTCTGTATTCCGCTTGCCATCCCAAGAATCTAGCTTAAGGCTCTGGGCACATGTGGCTCACATGTCTGTGTTGCTCTTGTCTTCTATTCCACAGCTGGTTTTTCCATTTTCACTCACCGTTTTGGAAAGAATGTGCCTGCACACGTCCATATTTTTATTGGAAATATGTACCTTTTGGTGCCCCCTTTCCTCAACCCTATTGTGTATGGAGTAAGGACCAAGAAAATACGGGAGCATGTTCTTAGAGCACTAAGGGTCAAAGTTTCCTGATTAGATCTATAGAAGAGATGATTCAAATATATATAGAAATACAAGAGATGATGTAGAGAAAATAATTAACTGTTCTTACTCCCACAAACTGACTTCCATCTACCACCTAGAATAGTATACCATATGTCTAGAATTTCTAAGAATATTAACTCAGCAAATTATTTTACCTTTTTTTATTTAATAAATATTGGTGATGATTTTGTTCATCTCATTCTGAATATGTGTCTTTCAGATGGAGTTATAATATGAATGAACAGTAGGTAGAAGGAGAAACAAACTTATGAAGATACTTAGAAAAAAAGAGAAAAGATCTCTGAGATCTATATGTTGAATTTTATAGAGTAGTCAGTTTGAAATAATATTGAAGCATATGTATAGCTCTGATTTTTAAAAACAGGTAAGAAATGTTGTATCTCTAGTCTAATTGTATCAAAGTCTCAAGGTACATGAATAGATAATAATGCACAAAGACTGAAAATGTATGTAAGAAGAAATGATCACCCCATCAAGGAAAACAAAAATATAAAAATAAAAATTAAATTCAGGAACATGCATTTGTGTGAAAGTGCCAACATAGGTATTAGAGCCTCTATGGCTTCCACAGCAGTTTTGATAGAGACAAGGGGTACTTCATATTCTGGAATCTACTGACTGCTAAAGTGTAGTTCTGTATATTTCAAAGTTGATGGGTAGTAGTTAGAATAAACCACCAGGATACCCTGTGCATTCAGTTTTCCTCATTGATTAGTTGACTTTGAACTTCATATCAAGACACAAAATGTGAAACCTATTATTAACAAGTTTAAATATTTCCCCTTTTTATTACCCCAATATCTAAGACTATCTTCCTTTTTGTTCATTTTCCTCAGCTTTCACTAGATTCCCTACTATGTGTTTCTCATCTTTTAAAAATATTACTTAAGAACTATAGGATATTTCTTTTCCTGGCAGCTATCTGAAAAAGGGAGTCTGATATTTGTGCTGTGAAACTTTTCCTCACTCCTTGCTTCTTTATCCTGTGAACTTACATCCATGGCTAAGCACAAAGACTAGCATCTCTGCATTCACTACACTCCGTATGTAATTTAACTCTAAGTAGAGTGTAAATTTTCCTCTGGAAAAACGACAAATGTTTGGCATTATTCCTTTGACATAAGGGATTCAGGACTAGGAGCAATTTGAAACTACAATAATGAATTTAATTTGGATATGACAGGTTTGAGATTCACATAGAATATTGGATTATTTATGTCCTAAGGGGGAAGGTCTTAGCTAAGGTAAATATTCACATATTTTGAACATATAAATATGGTGGTCTTGACAATTAAGAGCAGATTCACCCAAGCAGCAGTTGCATGATGAAGAAAATAGAAAATCTGAAAACATGCTCAAATTTTTGCTCTCATCCCCATTCATCTATATTTGCCTAAGACATTCTTAGTTTACAGCTGTTGTCCCAGGTTAATTATCAAGTGTGGCCCTTTTCAGTCTTTGCTCCCTCTTCTCAGATAATGTGTCATTAAGACACCAATGACTTGTTACATTTTTTTAAAAAATATTTTTATTTATTTCCAGGAGAGAGAGAGAGAGAGAGAGCGTGAGCAGGGGAGGGTCAGAGAGAGAGGGAGATACAGACTCTGAAACAGGCTCCATGCTCTGAGCTGGCAGTCAGCACAGAGCCCGACCCGGGGCTCGAACCCACAAACCGCGAGATCATGACCTAAGCGAAAGCCGGACGCTTCACCGACTAAGCCACCCAGGCGCCCCAGACTTGTTACATTTTTAACAAATTTTAGATTATTGCAGTTTTAATGTATGAATGCATTTTTGAGGTATAAAAATACAGTGAAATTAGCAGACCTTAAGTGGACAGTTAGATAAGTTTGAACGAATGTATGGCTCAGGTAACCCACTCACAATCATAGTAGAAGACATTTTCATCACCCCCCAATAGTGCCCCTTCTTTTCTGTCTTGAAACTGTACTGTTGGGGGGTGCCTGGGTGGCTCAGTCGGTTAAGCATCTGACTTTTGCTCAGGTCATGTTCTCACAGTTCATGGGTTTGAGCCCCACGTCAGGCTCTGTACTGACAGCTAAGTGCCCGAAGCCTGCTTTGGATTCTGGGTCTCCCTCTCTCTCTGCTCCTCTCCCACTGACCTATCTCTCTTTCTCTCAAAAATAAACATAAAATTTAATAATATATATATACTGTTGGGAAACTGTATTGTTCATATAATAGGAATACTTGTCTTACCTCTGTCAGTAGGACATCAATGACTCAAGTTACAATTTTAAAGTTTTAGACTATTACATTTAGTATGTATATAGGCTAGAAAGTCTTGGAGTGGGGATTCTGAATAGATTTGTCCAATGATTATTGTTCATGTCCATAACTTCTGTATGTACTTGTTACACATCTGCATGAAACTATTATTTTCATGAATCTGATCCTGAGAGATTCTTCCCATGTGATTCCCAAGCCCAAATCTTGGCTCTATCAGATATTTTCCATGGCCAGGACACCAGGCTAAGAGGATCAGAAACCACTGGAGAGGACCTTTCATTAGAAGTCATGTGCCAGTTGCCATATATTCCCATGAGATACTATCTATTCTGCTGCCACCCTATATCCCTTCCCCCCATGGGAAAACAGGTGGGCAGGCTGCTAGCTATTCTTTTAGCTCTCTGACACCTGAGTCTAGTCCAGAAAAAAGATGTGACCAGGTGCAAGGGCAGGAACATAAGTCCCAGCAACTATTTTATTTGGGTGTAGAGTCACTCAGTGTTTCCAATTGAAAGGTAGGAAAGATAATTTTCTTAGATGAGACATCCTGTAAGGATGGTAGTCTCAGAACTGCCCTGGAGGTTGGCCTAAGCTGTGTATCAGCGATGTACCTTACAGGAGAGCTGTTGTCATCCTCGCCTGGGCTTCTTAAGATGGCAGTAAACTGATTGAACCTGTTATATCAAAAGTTCTACACCCACTTCCCTTAATGTTGATCATAATTTCACAGAGTTTTTAAAAAGTCTTATTTGTTTATTTTGAGAGAGAGTGAGCAAGGGAGAGGGACAGATTGAGGGAGAGAGAGAGATTGAGAATCCTAAACAGGCTCCATGCTCAGCATGAAGACTGATGTGGGGCTTGATCTTACAAACTGTGAGGTCACGACCTGAGACAAAGTCCAGAGTCAGATGTTTAACCAACTGAACCACCCAGGTGCCCCCAGTTTCACACAATTGACTGGATCTGTTATACGAAAAGTCCTACATCCATTTCCCTTAAAGTTGATCATAATTTCACTGATCATATTCCAAGTAAATTTAGGAGATATTTTTAATCTTAGATTCCTAAGTTTTACATTTGTAATATACGCACCAACCAATTGGTTTCCAGATAACACAGTGGTTAAGTTTCCTCTTCAGGAAACATCTCTAATAATGTGTTTTTAATCAAATTAGACACCATGGGTATAAGATTTCACTATATCTGAATTTCATACTGGAATCAACAGGAGAAAAGGATAACAGAAAAAGAGACATTTGTGAACAGCATGAAGTGAATTTGGAGAGGGGACGAGAAAGAGTATTCCATGGTGACCTTCCATTTTAAGGAAACTGGGGACATGTTTAAGGCTTTACTTACTGCACAGCCTTTGGAGTTACTAATTTTTAAGAGAACTGATTTGTGTAATTAATGTACAGGTTTTTTTTTTATTTTTTTATTTTTTTACAAATAGTTTATTGTCAAATTAGTTTCCACATAAAACCCAGTGCTCATCCCCACAAGTGCCCTCCTCCATGCCCATCTCCCCCTCCCCCTCACATCCATCAGTCCTCAGTTTTTGTCAGCATTCGAGAGTCTCTCATTGTTTGCCTCTCTCCCTTTCCCCCAACATTTCCCCCCTTCTTCTCCCGATTGGTCCTCTGTTAAGTTCCTCCTAG
>NW_024082738.1:0-102040 GCF_003009895.1 Hyaena hyaena | reverse complement strand
ATGGGCGCGAGTGCAAGTACGGAGCTCCTTACTTCTCCGCCATCTTGCCCAGCTCCGGAAGTAGAATCTTTAAAAGGAGCTTCAAATATCACTTGTGTCCTGTGAAGAACTTTAGGGTTTTGAATGACTGGATTTGTATTTGTTTTAACCATGTTCTCAACTGGGCCATTTTCCATAAATACCTGGAATAAGGGTCCCAGGTAATGATCCAAACTATTCGCTCAAAACCTAATTTTGAACTTCTCTCACAAAGCTGAGCATTGGAGGACACTGCTTTTCAAAGGCATAATGAGGCCATTTTACAACCTTGTACCTGGAGCCACACCATCATGGATTGCTTGGGGAAACAATAACATCTCAGCTCCATTGGGCCCAATCTACTTTCAGTCTCGTTAGCGGAGTCGAAACAATCCATTTCATTTATTCATTGAGCTTAGGCTAGTTCAAGCATCATAAATAGAGAAAAATCAATTGACTATCACAAATTTTGAGTTGGAGTCAGAAGTTCTTTAAAACTGGGACACAGTGCATTGTGGTGAGAGACCTAACATTTCACGGAAGGAGAACTATTGCCCAGGTGCTGTTTTTAGTGATTCTGCTTCCAAAGTGTGGCTGATTTACCCATTCTAGAGGACAGGGCAGATGCTAACCAGCCACCAAGATGTGGCCACCATGTACCTATGTGTCCTTGGAAAAAATGGGAGAGTGTTTTGTGAAGTGGCCATCAGAAGTAATAAATGTTTCTAAGGTGCCTGGGTGACTCAGTTGTTCGGGTGTCTGACTTCAGCCCAGGTCATGATCTCAGGGTTCGTGGGTTGGAGCCCTGTGTGGAGCTCTGTGCTGACAGCTCAGAGCCTGGAGCCGGCTTCAGATTCTGTGTCTCCCTCTCTCTCTGCCCCTCCTCTGGTCACACTCAGGGTCTCTCTCAAGAATAAATAAAGATTAAAAACAATTTTTTTTAGAAGTAATGGATACTTCCAAGTAGAGCTTTAAGACTGTCAATTAGATAATTCATAAGATTTGTTACCAGTCCCCACAAGACTTAAATTTACTGTTCAATGATTTTCAAAGAAGTAAGTTACTTTAAGCATTGACTGGAAAAATTCACCTCTTCAAACGCATATGGAAATGATAAGCCCTTCTGGATGAGCCACTGATGTATAGGCAGGCAGCTTGGAGACTCTTGTTTAGTAAACACCAAGTGGCTCACCTGATTTTTCACACCCACAAGTAATAAAGGGCACTGTGAGTGAGGTCAGAGGCATGTCCCCACCCTGAGAAAGACCTTTGTCCTTGATGGAGAGGTAGCAGAGGTGAAGATTCCCAGTTTATTGGCAGGAGTTTGTTAAGGGTTTTATTAGTGTTCCCACCCCCCACCCCCACCCCCGCGATCCAAGGTTTCATGTTTAGGACACAGGATGGTATCCATGGGAAAGATATGAATAGAAGGCCTTCATCTCATGTTGCCGAGGCTTGGGCACACCTGCTTCCTGTCCAGAGAAGAAGCTGAAAGGGACAGGAGAAGGCAGAGTAGTGATCACCACTTAGCCCAGACCCAGTTCAGGGCAGAAGGATCCCAGAGCAGTGGTTCTGAGCCTCAGATGCACTTTTAGAATCACCTAGAGAGCTTTAAGCAACACAGATGCCTGGGCTCCACTCTGATCAATTGAGTCCCAGCCTCTGATCTGGCCACTCACGTTTATTACGTGCTCTTTAGTTACTTTCCAGCCCAAATAGCACATCTGGAATGAGGATCATTCATTGTCTCAAAGAGGAGTTAGTTTTCATTGACCCCATCCCATGGAAAGCAACCTTATGTATTTAGACAATGGTCCTCTGAAGGTTTAAAGTTATAGATTCAAAAATAAACAAACAAACAAATAAGTAAGAAAATACATACATACATACCTACCTACATACATACATACATACGGTATGAAAGGAGTGAGTTCTTCACCTGAGGTCCATGAGATCGCAGGGGTTTCTTAACCCCCTGATACTGTGTGCCCAGCTTTCAGCATATGTTGGTCTGTATATGCGAGGCATGGAGAGACCAGGAGAAAGCGTTCATGCCTCTCAGAGGCTTCCCAAAAGGAAGCCACAGATGGGTAATATTTTTGGAACCGTGGAGGGTAAAAGCACCTTCCTGAGTCATGCCCACACAGACACACACCACACACAATTTTGAAGAAAGAAAACCTACAGGTGGGAGGGTCCTGAGTGCTTCCCCAAACCTTCACTTTTCTCTCATTGCTCCTCACTTTCTAACTGCCCTGGTGACCGGTTCCCGGTACCCGCAACTCTTCCCACCTAACAATTCTTGACCCCGAGAAAATTACCTTCCCTGAGCGAGTTCGATCTTCTCAAACTGCAAATGAAGAAGTAGGACAAATAATGAAGGAAATAATGGGTCACATGGAGAGTCTCTCTCTCTCTTTTTAAACAAACTTCAGATGGAGAGTCTTTTAATTCTTACTATGCTCATGCTCCAGATTTCTGTTCCACTTCCCATATATCTTAACTGGCTTTCCCCCAACCCTCCATTTCCACTTGGCCGGGACCCTCTTACTTCTGGCTACATGGGAACGTTCTCATGAGCCAAAAGTCTCTGGCAGATCAGTAAGAAATGGTGATAGTTTTGAAAATGTGAGACATGCTTCGTGTCTTTGGCACCTTTCAACCTCAGTCTGTTTTCCAAGCAAAAATGGAAAATAGGTTTGAACTCACACGCTGCATCCTACCAGTTGACGAGGGATTCCTAGCGGAACTTCCAAAACTGAAATATCCATATGAATCCCACAGCTTTCTTGCTGAAGTGCAGATTCTGATTCCCTCTGAGAACCACATGTGAGTGAGTAGTAAGAGCCTCCAGGCTTCCGTTGAGAATGACTCTGAGGTTAGGACCCTTTGGCCATGTCTGCCAGAGGGCCGGGGATCTGACACAGCCGATGACGCCTCCTGGTTCAGGTTATCAGCCCTGCTCCCACCTAGAACATTCTGTAGTTGCTGCAGATTCGCCATCCCAGTGGGGCTCTGTGCTTTCCCTTTCATTGCTGAGCTCATTCCTTCCTTTAGCTCAGGAAGATGGCAAGCAAGGAGCAGCTCACATTACAGCACTGCCTTCCGTCTGCGGGAGAGCTGATTTTGGCAGCTCATTGCAAGCTCGCTCCCTTTGGCTGGTTGGATGGGTTTGGGGAGATTCTGCTGCCCCACAGCCGTATGGTGTGACCAGAGCCCTGGTGCTCCACGAGCATCAATCTGCAGCCCCTCCAGCCGTCCCATTTCTTGCCCCCATCCAGGTACCCGTTCGTGTTGCCTGCTGGGAGTGGAGCCCAGGGCTACAACCTAGATACGCTCTTGCCTTCCTTCTCCTGAGCCCTGCTTCTGATGCTCCTGGTCCAGCCCAGACGGAACGGGAAGGGGAGATGCTGACTGCATGGGAACGTAGACACTGGGATACGACATCTTGCCCCATTTTCCCGGACGGTTGCCCCTGGGACTGGTGCCAATCCTGCAGTAACATTCGCTCTACTGCTTTGACTCGGTGAGTCAAATGTCCCTGGGTCTTGCTGTTCCAGCCCTGGAAGCTGCTGGCGTGTTAACTTATTGCTATTAATAGTAGTAGGAGTATTTAAAAAAAAAACAAAACCCAGTAACAATTAGCATTTATTGAGTGCTTCCTATGTTGTAAGCTATTGAGTGCTTCCTATGTTGTAAGCTTTGGACTAAGTATATCATTTGTTGTAACACTTAATTATCAATAAAACCCTAGGAAGGTTGTTTCTCGTTTCTGGCACGGTTACCCCAATAAGGAAAACCGAGGCCCCGGAGGGTTGAGTAATGCGTGTCCAAGGTCATTCAGAGAGAAGGAGGCGGAGTGAGATTGGACCAAGGGCCGTGCTTCTAACCACGATGACACACTGCCTCCCCTGCCCAGGGCCAAGCTTGTCCCTGATTGATGACTGCTAGAACTTCAACCTAAAAAAAACCAAATGAACTAAAAAAAACCAAACAAACCCAAAAACCAAAAAAAAAAAAAAAACCCAAAACAAACAAACAAAAACCCCGAAATGCTAATGAGTTTCCTTTAGAAGCTGCCGAACTTCATCTGATTCTGCAGCATCTGATTCTGCAACATTTGTGCTCTGGGCTTTGCATAAGCAAAGTTCTCTAAAGTTTGTGGGCACGCTTTCTGCATATAGATGACTGCTCACAGTTTAAATACCCGAGAAGGGATTTAATACCTTCTGTCGCCCCTGATCGGTATAGGGAATTAGTAAGGAAACATGACCAGCAGTCAATGGAAATCATTAAGTGCTTCACGCCCAGAGTGGTTGTAAAATTGTGCTTGCAGCCGATGAGCTAATAGAACAGCGGCCCGAAGCCGCCATATGTCAACGGAAGGCAGGAGCCATGAGACAGTTGCCTTCATAGCCTGAATACGAATATTTAGTCCAGTTGCCAAAAACTTTGGCCTCTCCTGGCACACGATGGCCCTGGCATCCAGCAGGACTGCCACATGGAAAAGCTGCCTGACGATTCAGCCTTTGCAGAAAATAACATTCCAGAATAGTTTCTATAGCATTAGTTGCTACTGCTTTGCATTTGTATTACGTGTGTCCTCAAAGCCATTTCAAGAGTTCTTAAAAGCATTTTCTGAATGCTGTAGTCCTCTGGGGGGCTCCCAGTGCTGTGTTTACGGCGTCTCTTGGTTTGTACTTTTGCAAGGGACACCTGGGCTTGTGGGAATCACTTCCTAAGAAACCATGCAGCCCTGCGCTGAGTCCTGCCGAGGTCACTGACAGCCGTTCGCTGGCCAGGTTCTTAGGTGGTAGGCAATGGACACCAGCGCTGGCTGGTATCAGTAAGAAAGAACAGGTGTCTACTGGAAAGCGTGTGGTAGTTTACAAAAGGAAAACCTGAGGAACCAGATGGAAGACAGGACAGGACAGGACATGGACAAGCTCAAGAAATCTAGACATCAGGGATTAATGCTCTGCCTTTCCATGTCACTCTTTGTTGGGATGAAACTATTCATTCTACCTCTTGAGTCAGCCAGTCAAGGTTCCTGGGGAGGGGAGCATTTGGACATCCTTACTTCAGTCAAGAGCCCACTTTTGGGGGGCGTCTGGGGGGCGCAGTCAGTTAAGCGCCCAACTTTTGATCTCGGTTCAGGTCATGATCTCATGGTTCGTGAGTTCAAGTCCCGCGAAGGGCTCTGCACCTGCTTGGAATTCTGTCTGTCTGTCTCTCTCTCTGCCCCTCTGCTGCTCGTGCTCTCTCTCCCCCAAAATAAATAACAATGATAATAATAATAATAAACTTAAAAAGAATAAAAGAGCCCACTTTTGGGACTAAGTAAGGGAAACACCTTGGCTGACAATTCTGTTATGGTACCTGATTACTCAACTGGCCCCAGTGATCCCTCTCCTATTATTCATGAACTGTCCCCCCCATCTCTTTCTTTAAGTAGGCTTTATACCCAATGTGGGGCTTGAACTCACAGCCCCAAGATCAAGAATCAACTTCTCTACCAACTGAGCCAGTTAGGCATATACATACCCCTTTAATGTAACTTTCAATGTTCCATCAAGGGCAGGTGTTTGTATACCTACCCTTGAACCTGGGCTGGCCCAGTCACTTGCTTTAGCCCACAGTAGGTGGATGCCATTTCTGAAGCTAGGCTCAGGGGGCTCAGAAGCTTCTGCTCCCTTTCTTAGAATCTTGTCAGTCCCTGAGAGCAAGTCCTGGCTAGCATGATGGGTGCTGAGAGGCGTGAAGTGGAAGGGAGTTGTCCCAGCTGAGGTCACCTTAGCCAGTGTATCCCTTATCTACTACTATACATCAGATTATTCCCCAAACTAGTGGCTTAAAACAACAATGGATGTTGACCACCTCACACAGCTTCTGAAGTCGGGAGTCCAGCCGCACCTTAGATGGGAGGTTCTGGAGTAAGATCTTTCATGAGGTTTCAGATAAGATGTAGGCTGGGCCTGTAAATCATCAGGGGCTGGAGGATTCCCTTCCAAGGTGACTCCCCCACATGGCTGGCCCGTTGGTGGTGTTTGTTGGCTGGAGGCCTCAGTCACTCCTCAGGAAGGCCTCTTTCCACAGGCTGCTTAAGAGTCTTGCCAGCAAGATGGCTGCCCCCTCACCCCTCCCCACCTCAAAGTAAGCAATCCAAGTGGGCAAGCTGGAAGAGGCAGTGCCTTTTAGGACCTAGCCTCAGAACTCTCATACTTTGGCTGTTCTGCTATGTTCTATTTATTAGAAATGAGTCACTAAGTTTGGTGACATTCAAGGGAAGGGGAATAAGTTTCATCTTTTGAAAGGAAGAATATGAAAAAGTTTTCGGACACATCCTAAAGCTACCAGCCTCCCGTAAGCCCTCCAGCTGACTACAGATATCTGCCTGGGTAAGCCCCCATGATCAGCCAGGCCAGCCCCCATCAGCAGAACTTCCCAGCTAACTGCCAGTCCCATGAGCTAAATAAAGGCATGTTTTGAATCACTAAGTTTTGGCATGGTTTGTGATAGAGCAATAGTTAATTAATATCCCTACTGAGGCCGTGTGCAGTGAGCAAAGGCTAATTCTCCAAAGGAGGGTCAGGATGCTACCAGACACAGAGGTCTGCTAACATACCTGTCTTTAATGGCACAGGTAGATGTCATATAGTGAAATAATCACAGTAGCAGAAGCATTTCAGGGTCCAGAGTTATCACAGATTATAAACTCCTAGAACATAAATGTCATGTTTACCCTGAGTAGCCTTGTAAAGTAGAGCACAGTCAGTGACTGACGCTTGATAAAGGAAAAGAATGGTTGATACTGGGGGGCCTTTCCTCCAAGTTAGCATCTAAGCATGGTTTTCAAAGCTCAATGGGAATTTCTGAATTACTCAGCCGTCATTACTAAATTCTTCGGAGGGCTTTGAATATGCATTGCCTAGAAGGTGTGGAATAGCATGACATGATTTAGAAAATAGTGGTGTGGGATTGCAAGAGCATGAGGTCCAAGGAAACACAGGTGGAAAACCAGTAGTAAAGGGACAGAACATCAAAGGCTTTATATGTGGCTGGTCACTCATCTTCATGTTCCCAGGACAATGCTAGTTGATGCATGCTGTCTGGGTATAATTATTAACAGGGGTCCCTTTCACTGTCAAAAAATCTGTCCTGGTTTCGACAAGTAAATTACATGGTCAGCATAATGCTATGTTGTGAAGAGAAGAACCAGTGTCCACAGTTTAATCAATGACTAGGCTTTCACTCTGCAATGAAACAATGAAAAAACATCACTCGTTTTGAGATGGGAATAAATTTGAGAGAAAAATAAGAATCAAGGAAATTATTTCTGGTGAGTGATTGCCAAGGCAAGACTTTCAAAAAAGACTTTTTAACCTTGTTTTCCACAAGATTATATTTTACTGTGTTATATAGCTTCCTCTTAGAAATGCAAACTTAGGGGCGCCTGGGTGGCTCAGTCGGTTAAGCGTCCGACTTCGGCTCAGGTCATGATCTTGCGTTTTGTGGGTTCAAGCCCCATGTTGGGCTCTATGCAGACAGCTCAGAGCTTGGAGCCTGCTACAGATTCTGTGTCTCCCTCTCCCACTTGTACTCTGTCTCTCTCTCTCAGAAATAAACATTGCAAAAAAAAAAAAAAAAAAAAAAGAAATGCTAACTTGATTTAAAGAAATGCTAATTTGATATGAACTGACACTTTTCTTTTCTATTGTACCAATTAAGGACTTTCATGACACACCGTTTGAAATAGTTGTGTAAAATAAGTACCTATTTTTCTGATCAGAGAAAATGGTCATGGAAGATACTTCAATTTTTTTCTACATAATATTTAATTACAAAAATAATGCTTCCAATAATGACCCATGTGATACAGAGATTTACAATGAAAATTATTATTCAATCTCTCCTGATAGTCAATCAGTCCTTCTAAGGTAGCTCATGGACTTTCTTAAAAAATTATTAAGATATTGTCATGTATTTTATTGAAATATTCTGTAGTTTTATTTACAATATTGTTATGTTTGGGCATTTAAATATAGGTAACATTTTTGGATATGATGTGAGGTGAGACTTTAATTTGGGGCACCGAGGTGGCACAGTCGGTTGAGCATCTGGCTTTTGTTCAGGTCATGATCTTACGGTTCATGAGTTCAAGCCCACATCAGGCTCACTGTTGTCAGTGCAGAGCCTGCTTTGAGTCCTGTCCCTTTCTCTCTGCCCCTCCCCCATTTGCGCTTTCCCTCAAAAAAAGATAAATAAAAATAACCTAATTTAATTTTTTAATTAGACACTTTTAATCACTAATTTGAAATGTCTATCTATGTTCCCATACCTATGTGCTTAGTTTTGGGATTTGTCCTGTGTCCCATTAATCTACATATATAGTTTTGCATTTATAAACCACCGGTTCAATTTCTATAGCTTTGTATTATGTTTTAATATTTGCTATCACAAAGCCTTCCCTATTGTCCTTGTTTGTCAAAAAATCCTTATTGGCTTTCATGCATTTTTTTTCTTTCCAATGACTTTAGAATTAGGTCATCAAGTTCCTGTTTTAAAAATTCCTGTCCAGGGGCACCTGGGTGGCTCAGTTGGGTGAGCGTCCGACTTTGGCTCAGGTTACGATCTCACGGTTTGTGAGTTCAAGCCCTGAGTCCAGCTGTGTACTGACAGCTCAGAACCTGGAGCCTACTTCAGGTTCTGTGTCTCTCCCTCTCTCTGCCCCTCCCCTGCTTGCTCGCTCTCTCAAAAATAAATAAACTAAAAAAAAAGAAAAAAAGAAAAATATTAAAAAAAATTTCTGTTGGGCACAGGGGATTTTTCATGCAGTGAAACTATTCTGTATGATCATGTTCTGGTAGACATTATACATTGTGATATTATAAATTCATGAAAACAAAAACAAAAATAAACTGTACAGTACAAAAAGTAAACCTCAGTGGAAACTGCATTTCATGTAATAATGATGTATCAATAGTAATTCATCACTTTTAGTGATGGTAATGCCATGCAAGATGGTAGGAATAAGGGAAACTGAGGGCATGGGAAAGGGGGTATATGGGAACTCTCTACTTTGTATTCAATTTTGCTGTAAATTTAAAATTTCTCTAAAATATGAAGTCTATTAATTTAAAAAAATTCTGTTGGGATTTTTGTTGAGGATTACACTGATTGATTTGTGGACAATTGATGTCTTTAAAATATCAAGTCTTGGCATCCTGGAACATTAGTTCAGGTCTTCTTTGATGTCCTTTATTAGCCTTGTATTCTTTTCTTCAAGTACCTTTTCCACTCTTTAATTTTATTTATTCCTAGGTATTTTACGACTTTGTTGCAATAGTGAAAAATAAATCTTTTATTTCTACTAAATATCCCTATTGACTGTCTCTGACTTAAGAAAGATGATGATTTTTAAGTGTAATTTAAAGTAGTTTATTAATATATATTATATTGTTGATTTACTTCATTAATCACTAATTCTACATTGTTCCAAAAGCAAAACTCTTAAAATAGTTACCATGAATTTTTTTTGTTTTTTGAGAGAAAAGAGAGAGAGAGACAGAGAGAGTGGGCCTGCACAGACAAGCAGGAGAGGAGCAGAGGGAGAGAGACAGAGAGAGAGGGACAGAGAGAGAGAGACAGAGACAGAGACAGAGAAATCTTAAGCAGGCTCCAGCACCCAGCCCCTTGTGGGGATCGATCTCACAAACTGTGAGATCATGACTGGAGCTAAAATCAAGGGTCGGATGCTTAAGCAACTGAGCTACCCGGGTTCCCCATGAATGCAATATTAGAGATAAGACATGGGTCTTATCTCTAATATTGCATTAAACACATGTGTAGGCATATGTGCTAAAGACCAAAATATTTTCTACATTGACTGCAAAGAACTTTTAAGCCTCTCTTTACAGGAACTTTAAGTAAAGGTTTTTAACTCGAAAACAGCAGTTTTGTAATGAGCTACAAGAGAATTTACATTATTTGTCAACAATGGTATTGCTTATACACTTCCTTTCAGTCTGCAGTTACCAAATAAGATTCAATTGCACTTCTGGCATTTATGATTCAACTCAAAATGTCTGTGCTACATGCACAGCTAAGTGATTATATAACAATACTTTTGAATGTGTCCGAGGAATTTCAACACGCTTCCTGAATGGTAAACAAATTTTCTCACATATGCAGGTAGGTTGGTTATATACTTAGATGACATTTTCTATCTTGAAATCAAAGATTTTAACTTCTCATCTTCATCTTGCTCAGATATTTTTATGGTTATTATTTAGTCATGAATTTCCTATATAATTTTCACATTTATAGCAATTTAAAATTTTTTTAACGTTTATTCATTTTTGAGAGACAGAGACAGAGTGTGAGTGGGAGAGGAGCAGAGAGAGAGGGAGACACAAAATCTGAAGCAGGCTCCAGACTCTGAGCTGTCAGCACAGAGCCCGACATGGGGCTCGAACTCATGAACCATGAGATTGTGACCTGAGCTGAAGTTGGACGCTTAGCTGACTGAGCCTTCCAGGTGACCCTACACTTAATAGTAATTTAAAGTGTATCTTAAATGTCGATTGTTACATTACCCCTAACTTTCAGAATAATATTAAAGCAGAAAATAAAGATAAAGCAGATCTAATATAATCCAGTATGATTACATTTTTATCCCTTTTGCTAGCTTATTGGTTTTATAAAATACATCTTTTCCTACCACAATCTGTTTTCAACTGATAATACATCAAGTGATTTATAGATGAAGAAACTTAAGCTAATAGACTTCCTTTTATCTCCCTGTCACCTTTGTGTTATTGTTATTATATATTTTACTTTAATACATGTTATAAATACTACATTACATAGTTACCATTTTTACTTTATTTTTTAATTTTTAAAAAATGTTTTATTTATTTTTGAGAGAGATAGAGAGACAACGTGAGCAGGGGAGGGTCAGAGAGAGAGGGAGATATAGAATCTGAAGCAGGCTCCAGGCTCTGAGATAGCTGTCAGCACAGAGCCCGACACGGTGCTCGATCCCTCGAACCCCGAGATCATGACCTGAGCCGAAACAGAGGCTTAACCGACTGAGCCACCCAGGAACCCCTATCATTTTTACTTTAAATAATCACTTATCCTGGGGCCTGGCTGGCTCAGTCAAGCGCCTAGGTGACTCTTGATCTCAGGGTCATGAGTTCAAGCCCGATGTTGGGCATGGAGCCTACTTAACTAAAAAAAAAAAAAAAAAAAAAAAAAGGAAAGAAAAGAAAAGAAAAAAAAAATTATCTTTTAAAGAAAGAAATGAATTTTTGTGGCCCACGTAGTCATAGTTTACAGTGTGTTCATTTCTTTGTGTAGGTCTGTANAAAAAAAAAAAAAAAAAAAAAAGAAGGAAAGAAAAGAAAAGAAAAAAATAATTATCTTTTAAAGAAAGAAAAACCATCTGTTTAACCACGTAGTCATAGTTTACAGTGTGTTCATTTCTTTGTGTAGGTCTGTATTTCCAGCTGCAACCATTTCCCTCCTGCTAGAAGGACTTCCTTTGGCGTATGTTTCCACTGGTCATAAATTCTTTAGCTGTCAGAAGCCCAAGAAAGTTCTTATTTTGGCTTTGGTATTTGCAAGATATTTTTCACTTGGGGCACCTGGGTGACTCAATACATTAAGTGTCTGACTCTTGATTTCAGCTCGTGATCTCATGATTTGTCATGATCTCAGGGTGTGTGAGCTCAAGCCCCGCACTGGATTCTGTGCTGGCAGCACAGAATCTGCTTGGGATCCTCTCTCTCCCTCTGTCTCTGCCCCTCCCCTGCTCATGCTCTTTCTCTTTCAAAATAAAGAAATGAAAAAATATATACGTATTCACTGTATTAGAACTCTAGGTTGCCAGTGTTTTCGTTCACGACTTTATGGATGTTACACCACTGTCATTTTTTTTTTAAATTTATTATTGAGGCAGAGAGAAACAGCATGAGTTGGGGAGGGTCAGAGAAAAAGGGAGACACAGAATCTGAAGCAGGCTGCAGGCTCTGAGCTGTCAGCACAGAGCCCGATGTGGTGCTCAGACTCATGAACTGTGAGATTGTGACCTGAGCCGAAGTCAGCTGCTTAACCGACTGCGCCACCTAGGCGCCCCTGCATCACTGTCTTATTGCTTGCATTTTCTCCAAGGAGAAATCTGTTATCACCCTTACCTGTGTGCCTTTGTACATCACATGTCATGTCCCTCTGATTGATATTTTTCTCTTTGTCACCAGTTTTGAGGAGTTGACTATGATGTAGGGTTCACTGAGCTTCTTGGATCAATGAGTTTAGAGTTTATGTCAGATTTGTAAACTCTTCAACCATTATTCTTTTCAAGTATTTTTTTCTATCCAACTCCATTGACCTTCTGGGACTATAAGCACATGTATCCTAGGCAGACTGAAATTGGCACAGGGCTCACGGAGGCTCTGTTCATGTCTGAATCTTTCTTTTTACTTTGTTTCATTTTGCATAGTTTCTTTTTTTTTTTTATGTCTTTGTGTTCACCAATCTTTTCCACTGCAATGCTCACCTTGCAATTAATACCATATAGTGTATTTCTTATCTCTTGAGCTTTGATTTAGAGCTTTTTTTTTTTTAATATCTTCTGTATCTGCATTGCTTTTTGAGCATATGGAGTACAGGTATATAAATGTTTTAATGCCTTTGTCTGCTAATTGTAATATCCATGTGAGTTCTGTGTTGGTTTCAGTTAAGTTTTTTCCATATTTTAGGTTGTACTTTTTTTTAACCCCATTTTGCATGCATGCCAATTTTAATTGGTTATCAGACCTTATAAATTTTACATTTTTTGAGTGCTGGATATTTTTGTATCCAATAGATCTTGAATTTTGCTCTAGGATGCAGTTATTTGGAAAGAGTTTGACTTCTTCACATCTTTATGATTTGTTAGGAGGGGCTGAGGTAGTGCTCAGTCTATGGCTAGTTATTCCCCACTGCAGAGGCAAAGCCCTCAGAGTACTCTCCCCAGTGTCTTACGAATCAGGAGGTTTTCTGGTTTGGCCATTGGAAACAGGCATTATTTCCAGTCTTAGGTGAATCAGTACCCTGTTACCTCTAACACTTTCCTCAGCCTCAAGTAGTTTCTTTGTACATATGCACTGATTAGTACTCAGCTGAATTCTTGAGGGAGAGACTCTGCAGAGTCCCCTAGTTTTTATCTGTGTCCTGCTCTCTTCTCTCTATTATGCTATTCTATAGACAAAGCCACCCTTATCTCCCTGCAGCTTAATTCCATTTCTTCAAATCAGGAAGTCCACCTGTTTCCTCCTTGGCTCCTTTTCCCTGCTCTGTGAATTAGAACTCTCTTCAGGGGGCACCTGGGTGGCTCAGTCAGTTAAGTGTCTCACTTTCAATTTTGACTCAGGTCATGATCTCATGGTTCGTGGGTTTGAGCCCTACATTGGGGTCTGTGCTGACAGAGTGGAGCCTGCCTGGGGTGCTCTCCCTCCCCCTCCCCCATATGTTCTCTCTCTCCCATTCTCTCCCCCAAAGTAAGAAAATAAATAAACTTTAAAAAGGAAAAGAAACTCTCTTCAGGCAGTAAGCTACCAAAATCACAGGGCTTTCATTGCTGGTTAGAATGTAAATCTGTGAAGCATTTTGTAAAGCAATTTATCATTGTTTTTTTAACACTGAAGATGTATATAGTGTACAGTTGACAGCACTGAAATGTGTTCAAGAGTATTCCTAGCAGCAATGTTTATAATCGCAAAGTTTTTTTTTTTTAATGTTTTACTTATTTCTAGGAGAGAGAGAGACAGCGTGAGCAGGAGAGGGTCAGAGAGAGAGGGAGTCACAGACTGAAACAGGTTCCAGGCTCTGAGCTGGCAGTCAGCACAGAGCCCGACGCGGGGCTCGAACCCACGAACCGTGAGATCATGACCTAAGCGAAAGTCGGACGGTTAACTGACTAAGCCACCCAGGCGCCCCTATAATCGCAAAGTTTTAAAAAGTGAGCAAAGGTCCATTGATAGGAAAATGTATGAAGTGTGGTATATCCTTACCATAGAATCCTGTGTAGCAATGAAAATGGGTTCAGGGCAACTTCATGTATCTCAGTATGGATAAGTCTCATCATAGTGTTAAATGAAAAAAGCAAGTCAGAGTAAACGCACCGCATACCACCATTTGTATGATGCTCAGAGGCATATAAAATATAAAATGTGTTGCCTAGGGGCTCATACACTCTGACAGCCAACAAGAAAATGATGCATAACAATTTTGGAAGACTCGCTGCCTCTGAGAGACAATGGAAGAGAGGGGAAGGAGATGTGATAGAGAGGAAGAGGGTACGAGATATTAGGTTGGGGGGCTTCAGGTGTATTGCTGATGTTCTATTAACTTTTGTGGAAGGTTTAGAAGTATTTCACAATTATTTTTATTCCCTTATACCTTTATGATATTTCTTTTTTTAGTATGTCTGAAGTATTTCATAATAATAATAAATTAAATAAATTTTGTATTCACTCTAGCTATAGAGAAACAGCATTTTAATTGTTTAAGCTAATCTTATTCCACCTTCTAAAAGAGCTGTCCTCAAAACTATAATTTATTCAAATGCATTATAAACTAATTGAATTTGAAGATGGTGTTTGGAGGTCTCCAGGTCTTGAAAATGATGGTGTTTTTTTAAAAGGCACCTTATGAACAATCAATTAAAAGATTTAATTTGAAATATTAAACTTACATTCGCAGAAAGTATAAACAGTATAACCACAATCAACTTCTTTTAAAATATCTGTTTGGAATAATTAACATGTCTTTTGAAAATGAAAATTACAATCTTTATTAGTTTAAAGATAAATTCCTAGCAGTAATATTAAAATACAGTTATAATTCAAGTTGTGTTTTAATCATTAATTTTGTTTTAACCCTAACTTTCTGTTAAAATAGAAAAAATATAACTTTTTATTTTATAAAAATAAAATGTTGCTAGAAGTGACAAAATGCCAAACAGTATGTCCATATACTTAAAATTAAACATATTTGCTGTCTGTGGCTGTGTGTGTGTGTGTGTGTGTGTGTGTGTGTGTGTATTTTACATGTAACATTCTCCCAAAGCTAACATCTTAAGAGGAAAAACAGTATCATCATGAACCCAAGAAGTCATGGCTTTGAGTTGAGAGGAAGAATTGAACTTTCTCTTATGTTAGGCATGTTCCATCCCAGGGCCTTTGCACACGTTATTGCCTTTGTTCTCTTTCCCCAGGTATCCTCATGGCTACTGTCCTCACTTTATTCTGATCTCTGCTCACCTTGTCAGTGAGATCCCCCTTGTCATCCATCTAAAATATTACCTTTCCTAAGGGTGCTGGGGTGGCTCAGTTGGTTAAGCAGTTGGTTGGTCATGATCTCATGAATCGTGGGTTCGAACCCCACTTTGGGCTCTGTGCTGACAGCTCAGAGCCTGGAGCCTGCTTTGTCTCCCTCTCTCTGTGTCCCACCCCCACTTGCACTCTCTCTGTCTCTCTGTCTCTCTCTCTGTCTCTCTCAAAAATAAATAAACATTTAAAAAAATCTTAAATAAGGGTGCCTGGGTGGCTCAGTCAGTTAAGCGTCCGACTTCAGCTCAGGTCATGATCTAATGGTTCATGGGTTCGTGCCCCGCGTCGGGCTCTGTGCTGACTGCCAGCTCAGAGCCTGGAAACTGTTTCAGATTCTGTATCTCCCTCTCTCTCTGACCTTCCCTGATCACACTGTCTCTCTCTTTCTCAGAAATAAATAAAACATTTAAAAAATTTTAAAAATTCTTAAATAAGGTAAAATAAAATATTGCCTTTCCCACCCCTAGTAGTTCATATTCCCTTATCTACCTTCATTTCTTTTTACATAGCACTTATTAGTCTAACATATTGCTTATTTTACTTAAAATTTTTTCCCACTGCTTGTCTCCAAATTAGAATTTAACTTTCTCAAGGACAGGGAGTTTAGTCTTATTTATTTATATTTATATGCATATGTATGTATCACCAGTACCTTAATTCATATTTGTCAAATGACTAAAAGAGGAGTGAATGCCATTTTCAGTCAGAACTACCCATCATTAGAAGACCAATAGTTTTGATTAAAGTAAACTGAAGTATTTTCTATAAGCTCATTGGATTCAAAATTATTAGAAATAATGCAGACTAAGCTAATTTGATTGTCAAGCATTAAGGAGATATATTGTCACCAAAGACTACAGTGTTAAATCTTATATATCACAGTGTTACATTGGTAAATTTTGGACGTATCTTGTTATTAAAAAAATAAACGAGCAAATATATGTCTTTAAAGGTTTAGAGGTGGTATGAACCATTTTCAGAGCCCATATGAAAGGTGCCTTCCACTGGAAAAAAAGGTGATAATTTGACCAGTTCAAATAAGGCTAAATTATAGGTAAGATAGCTTACATCTTTAAAAGGAAGAGCTCTATAATGATATTGGAAATAAAGGAAGTATCTTTACTCCCTAAATAACTTGTATGCTAGTTAGTATGACTGCATTCAAATAAGAAAAGTCTTTAACTTGAAGTGTGTGTACCTACCTGTCTATGCCCTTGCTCTGTAATGTGGGACGAGGCTTCTGCAAGTCACACTGCCTTCATCTTAGGTTTTTGTCAGCTGGGTCCTGGAGAGAGCCTGCAAAGCTGCTGGAAAGAGATCTGACTGGGCTCCATTGTTTTTGTTCCTGTGGCTTTTGCATCTGCTTCCTTTTCGTGCCACAGCAGTTCCAGTTGATTGAAGTTTGCATTCTTTTTCTCATATGTGCAGAACTAGCTTCCTGGCACTTCCGGATTCACCAGCTGACCAACAGCTCCTCTTGAGATGTCTGGGTCCAGGTGCACAAGACCCCTCTTCTGAGCTATTTCTTGCAATTGCTCCTCGGTAATACCTTAGAGTTCTTTCTTTGCCCTACTCAGTTAACAGCTTTTTCCTTGGTTGAGATTTGTTTTGCGTATTAAATTCTTTAAAGTGACTGTCATGATTCTGTCTTCTGACTGGTCCCTCACTCATCTGTCATCCATTCCTGCTTCCTGTACAAGCTACCAACTGTCAGCAAGTTGTTCTGAATTATTCAGTGTATTTTACCTTGATTTT
Organism: Hyaena hyaena; assembly: GCF_003009895.1. Lineage (NCBI taxonomy): Eukaryota > Metazoa > Chordata > Mammalia > Carnivora > Hyaenidae > Hyaena > Hyaena hyaena. Next base: position 84,893 of record NW_024082738.1, on the reverse strand, counting down.
AGAATTGTGCATCTATGCAAATACATACGTACACACACACATATACACACAAACCATGAAATTTCCTTAATGACATATGGTATAGAACATTTTTCCATATGCTCCTTTACCATCTTTATATGTTCTTTGGTTCACTTTTAAAGGTATTTGGCCCATGTTTTAATCGAGTTGTTTGTGTTCTTATTGTTGGGTTTTAAGATATTTTGCATATTTTGAAAAATCCTTTATCAAATGTGTCTTTTATAAATATTTTCTCCCAGCATATGACTTGTCTTCTCATTCTCTGGGGCACTGTCTTTCATAGAGCAGTTTTTAATTTTAATGAAATCCAACTTATATGTTCTATGGATTGTGCCCTTGGTACTATATGTAAAAGTAATCACCATGCCCAAGGTCATCTAGATTTTCTCAGATGTTCTTTTTCTAGGAGTTTTAATAGTTTTGTGTTTTATATTTAAGTCTATGATCTGGGACACCTGGGTGACTTAGACGGTTAAGCGTCCGACTTTGGCTCAGGTCACGATCTCACAGTTCGTAGGTTTGAGCTCAGCGTCGGGCTCTGTGCTCACAGCTCAGAGCCTGGAGCCTGCTTCAGATTCTCTGTCTTCCTCTCTCTCTGCCCTGCCCCCTCTCAAAAATTGATAAGCATTAAAATTTTTTTTTTAAATATTCTATGATCTATTTTAATTTTGGTAAAGTACATAAAGTTAGGGTCTAGATTCTTCCTTTTTTAATGTGAATGTCCAGCTATTCCCTTCCCATTTGTTGAAAAGACTCTCCATTTTTTCTCCATTGTGTTGCCTCTGCTCCCTGAAAACATCAGTTCAGTATGTCTGTGTGAGTGTATTTCTGGGCTCTCCATTCTGTTCCATTGATCTATTTGTCCGTTCCGCACCATCTTGATTACAGTAGGTTTATAGTAAGTCTTGATGTCAGAAAATGTTTGATCTCCAACTTTGTTCTTCAATATTAAGCTATTCTGGGTCTTTTGCTTCACCATATAAACTTTAGAATCAGTTTGTCAATATCCATAAAATAGTTTGCTGAGATTTAGATTGGGTTTGTGTCGAATCTTTAATTCAAGTTCAGAAGAATGAACATCTTGACAATATTGAGTCTTCCTATCCATGAACCTAGAATATGTTTCCATTTATTTAGGTATTCTTTGATTTTGTTCATCCAAGTTTTGTAATTTTCCAAATATAGCCCTTGTTCATATTTTGTTAGATTTATGCCCAAGTATTTCATTTTGGGGAGGTTCTATTAAAATGGGATTGTGTTTTTAATGTTAAATTCCACTTCTTCATTGCTGGTTTATAGGACAATGATGGACTTTTGTATATTAACCTTATATCCTGCAACCTTGCTATAATCACTTATTAGCTCTTGGAATTTAAGATCAGTTAAAAAATTAAAGTATAACATGTATATAGAAAATTAAATCAAAAGGGTACAGTATGATGAGTTTTCAAAGAGTGAGCCTATTATGTTTTAACATCTTAGAATATTCTTTGTTCTTTTCAGTCACTTTTCCTTCCCAAAAAGTACCCCTAAATTTTAGTACTTTTGGTTTTCTGTCACATTAGTATCTATAATCTCTAATGAAAATAAAACATTTGTATTTTTAAAAATTTCTTTTTGTCCTCCTCTGCTTCCCAAGACCCAGATTTGATAATATTTGTAATTTTAAAAATCATTATCTTAGGCTCCAGATTTTTTTTAAAAATGGTTTTAAAATTTTTATTTTTGAAATTTAAAATTTTTATTTATTTGTCTTGTTTACAGGAGTATCTGTTCTGAGCAACTGCATTAAATTCTAGAAATGCATTGTCACCCTTGTTTTGATGTACTTCTAGGGTTTGCTAGTTGTTTTTATCTCTAGTGTGTTTTTATATCCAAAGTTTTACGTTTTTCTTTTTTTGGATATATCTATATCTACTATCTATCTATCTATCTATCTATCTATCTATCTATCTATCTATCATCTATCTGTCTGTCTATCCTATACAAACACACACACACACACACACACACACAGTTATATTAATTGGCTAGAAAAAAGGGGCACCTAGGTGGCTCAGTCAATTAAGCATCCAACTTCAGCTCAGTTCATGATCTCACAGCTTGTGAGTTCCAGCCCTGCGTCAGGCTCTGTGCTGATGGCTCAGAGCCTGGAGCTGCTTCAGATTCTGTGTGTGTCTCTCTCGCTGCCCCTCCCCTGCTCGCACTGTCTTTCTCTCTCTCAAAAATAAATAATAAAACATTTAAAAAATTTTTAAAGAGAAAATATAGTTGAGCACTATTCTTTTTCAGAAAAGCAAATCTTTGGTGTGTTTTCTGAATACTTAATACAACTGAAGAAATGTTTAATTGGTCTTCACGTGCAAATGATAATATGACTTATTAAAAGGATTCAAAGTTCACAATATTTTCTTCAGAACAAAGTAGATATTTTTTCATTGTGTTTTAGTATTTAGAATTTTATGATAAATTCAGCATATGTTTATTTCTCTTTCCTTTTGAATAAAATTGTTTTATCTTTCCAAAAGTTCTTAGAAGTATTTTTTAGAATTAACCTCTGAGTTCAGAAAAAGTAGCAGGATAGATATAGTAATATACTACTTTCAGTATTCCTTTTTAGTGTTTAATTGGCACTTTGGTTACAAAAATTCAAATCTTTCCTAAAAAATTTATATTTCAGTTGCCTTTCATTTATATTATCAAAATGGACTTTTAAATTCCTACTTGGAGGTTGGATGTATGTACATTTTGTTATTTTGTCCCTCACTGAGTTTTTATATCATGCTAATCATATTTTTATTTGTCTAAGAATTTTTGTTTTGAAAAATAATAATTATTATTATCTTTTGCTTTCTAATTGTACCTTTTTACCAAACTACTTTTATTATATGAATGCCACATTGCCTTCGATATCATAAGGGATGTTCAGATTTTTGGACACATGTTCTTTTCTTCCTTTTGTTATGCTATTTCCTTTGGGAACCATCTGTCTTGCTCTTGTGGGGTGACTCTTTAATTTTATGCCTTTATTTATTTTTTTATTTCTAGTGATTCTTGGTTATCAGTATATGTATATGCATATATATGCATACATACATATATATATGTGCACATATAAATGTCTAGAAGAGTTGACATTAATAGCTGATGTAGAGCTATACAGCCACTGTGGGTTCAAGTTTTCCAGCCATAAATGAGAGTGTTATCTGGAGATTCCTAGTGGAATGAGGAGATACGGGCCAGCTTCTTTAGGGATGCATGGACTCACATCTATGGTGGTGGCCCGAAGTTGCCTGGAACAGCCCCGTTTTTCTTTTGGCTTTAAAACCCATCAGGAGCCCACCAAGACCTCACAGCCTGATACTGCTCCCCGAACTGGCTGACTCCGTACTTGAAGATTTGGGGGGCTTTCTTATAAAAAACATTATTCACCCTTTCAGCCACATCCTTGTTTACCTGGAGTAGGTCACAACTCTGGTCTTCACCTCAGTTTTGTCCCACCTGTGTTGGGTCCTGTAGATAATTTCCAATGTGTCTAGTCTTCTGGGAGAAAAGTTCTTGGTCTTTTGCTACTTCTATCAAATATTACTTTTCTTTCGACTTTGTCTCCTCAGTGACATGTTTGGAGGGCAAATGGGTAATTTTTGAGGTGTGTTGCTTTTAGGCCATATTGAATGAGATGCTCTTTGATCAGTTTTCACCAAATCTGACCAGCCGGGACAAACTCAATGTAGGATGATTTGTCTGATGAAGACGCAATGCCTGCCTGATAAACATGCTTTGAAAGTTCAGAAATTCTGCAAGACTGACATATTTCTAATACCTATCACGTGGCAACAGGATCTTTACTAGATGCTTTAGTATCTATCACTCAGCTCTGGGCACAAAAAATACTCAATAATTGAGTCTTGGTCTTACCCAATTACGGATCCTAGAAAACCAAAGCTCGCTAGATCAGCAATCTGAAGCAGACCATCATTTGGCATATCCAAGTTATTCTGTCTCGAGTTTTGGGGGAGTCTCTGAAATTCAGGTTCCTCACTCAGCTCTGCTGAAATTCATTCTGCTTGAATGAGACCCTAAACCCATGACCGACCCTTGATAGGTGACTTTCTTGAAAGGCTTCAAAGCTATCCCAGTAATTCCAGCTGCTGCCTGGAATCATGTCCTAATCCAGAGAGATATGTTCAGGCAGAAAGCTCCATCTATTTGGCATTGATTCCCTATCCAGAAGTTTCAGAGATTCTGACCTGACTGTTTGGGCTGGTTCATTGGACATTGACTAGAACTTTTACGCACAATGGTGTGCTTGCTAACTACTTTATTTGGAGGTCAGATTCTACTTCTACATCACAGACTCAACCTTTGCCCCACCAAATCCCATGTACCCTGATGGCCCATTGCTGAGATAGAAGCAAGTCTCCTGATTAAGACAATTTTATGGTTGTATTCAGGGGGTGGTTTTAACAATGTCCCTGATGGGCAAGAATGGTTACCTATGGGTGTTAGTGTTGTCAAAGATTATCCCTCTTTTCTTAAATCTACAATAAGGGTGTACTACCTTCTAAAGAAAATTAAGGCCCAAGGTTATTTTGAAGTATTATTGTCAAGAATTAAACCTCTACCTAGAATGGAAAACAAGGACGCTAAAGGATGAAGGAAAAGTTGAAGGAAGCACTTTTGCAGATTGAGAATCAGTAACTTGGGATGCCTCCCTGCCTGTCACGTCTCTCCAGAGACTTCCAGGCCCATCTCTCTAAAGAGATTTATCAGAAATTGAAGCCATACGTCATTAGTAGAGGGTAGAAATTTAATGTGTTATAAATAGTTTTAGTGACTGTGGCGTTTGCTACCTATGTTTCAGTGGTAGAAATGTTTAAATATTTAAATTCTTGACTTTGATAAATTAATAATGTATAGTCTATTGACATTTCCGAAGGTCTGTTCCACCCCAAATCACAGTATCTGCTGAATAATTAATATTTAAAGCTTTTTATTCTTCCCCTACTCCCCTGCTGGTGTCACTTGAGTTTTGGACCATAGTTGATGCAGTGGGAATAAGACAAATTTTGGCAACTTATTTATTTGATTCTCAGCATCTCCACTTATCTAGGCTAATGAATTTGGTCAAGTCACTTAGTAGTTGTGAGCTTCTGGAACTGTTAGCGAAGATCATAATATGGCATCTAATAATGAAGAGAGTAATACCTACGTCACAGGGTAAGGATTAAGAGAGTAGGATCTGGAATTATATTACTTGAATTTGGATCCACACTCAATGCCTTGCTGTGTAATTTATTAATGGCACTCATCTCTCCCTGGCTCAGTTTCCTTATAGATAAATTAAAGAAAGTAATGATAATCTTCCCCATACAGTGACAAGAAACATACAGGCATATAAGGTTTATTTCGGAGTTTAGCACATGATAAATATTCCATAAATCTAAATATTTTAGGATCATTATAATATACTAAAAATTATAGTTATTGGCTTTTTCTGTCTTTCTCACTTTCTTCTTTCATTTCATTTGTTACTTGTTCTGTGCATACTGGGCACAATCACATCCCACTGATTTGTTATTTGTCTACCCCACATGCTGCAGGGAATTCCAGAAATAACCAAAACAGACAGGCTGCCAGGCGGGCTGACAATGGGAGCCTGAGGATGTAGGACTGGACAGTTATGGGCTGTATCGTGATTGGACAGTTTGCCAAAGAAATAAGCATTTATTCCGTTTTTACTTTATATCCTTTAAATATTTTATTCCTTTTTTGAAGATGTGACATATTTTTCTATAAGCCATATATTTTGCTTGCTTATTTGTTTTACTGTTATTGGGAGAAGTTGCTTTTTCTGTAATAAGGCTCTTAAGTAGATGGTATTGGTGCATAAAGATACTACTGATTTTTTAATTTTTAAAAAATGTTTTAGTTATTTCTGAGAAAGAGAGAGAGAGAGAGACAGCGTGAGCAGGGGAGGGTCAAAGAGAGAGGGAGACACAGAATCTGAGACAGGCTTCAAGCTCTGATCTGGCTGTCAGCACAGAGCCCAACGTGGGGCTCAAACCCACGAACCGTGAGATCATGACCTGAGCTGAAGCCGGACGCCCAACCAACTGAGCCACCCAGGCACCCCAAGATACTACTGATTTTCTGTACATTGACCTTTGGCCCAGAAACTAAGTATTATTTTTCATTCCACTAGCTTGTCTGTGGATTGTTTGATCTACTATATATTGTAGACCAACGTGTGCAAGCTTTTTCTGGGGAAGGCAAGATAGCAAATAGTTTTGTCTTTGAGGGTCCAGCAGTCACTGCTTTTAACTCTGCTATAGTCGTCTAAAGCAGCCATAGGCAATATGTAAAAAATGGGTGTGGCTGGGTTTGGACTACAATCGGCTTGATTTAGCCCATGGGCTCTATTTTGCTGATGCAGATAATTATTTTATTTACAAATTAGGACATTTTGTTCTTATAGGCCCACTTTAAGCATTTTGCTTCTTTTTCTTATATTTTATGGGCTAGGATTTTTGGTATAGTATTATTCAGTGATGCCAATAGTGGGAATTCTTGACCTTTTTTCCTAAATTCACTGGAATTCATTAGAAAGTTTGATATTAAGAATGACATCATCTTTGGGGCACCTGGGTGTCTCAGTCGGTTAAGCGTCCAACTTTAGCTCAGATCATGATCTCACAGTTTGAGGGTTCAAGCCCTACGTGGGGCTCTGGGCTGACAGCTCAGAGCCTGGAGCCTGCTTCAGATTCTGTGGGTGTGTGTCTCTCTCTGTCTCCCGAAAATAAATACCAAAAAAATTTTAAAAAGCAAAAGAATGACATCATCTTTGAATTAAGGTTTCTCTCTATTGCTACTTTGCCAAATGCATTTATACTAAATAAATGTTTCTATTTATGACTTTCCTGCATCTGTTGAGATAATCTTATCGTTTTTGTTTATTGAATGATTTTATAATTTTGACATATCTTTGCCATATTAATATACATCCAACTCATTTATGATGTGTTAGTTGTTTTTTTAATGTTTGTTTGTTGGTTTGTTTGTTGGTTTATTTATTTATTTATTTATTTATTTTGAGAGAGAGGGGGAGAGAGAATCCCAAGCAGCCTCTACGATGTCAGTGCAGAGCTGGAGTCATGCGGGGGTCAGTCTCAAACCCTTGAGACCATGACCTGAACCGATATCAAGAGTCAGATGCTTAGCCAACTGAACCATCCAGGCGCCCTTATGATGTGTTTGTTTTATACACTCTTCATTTGAGGTGACACTACTTTGTTACTGTTGCATGTATACTTATAAGTAATTTGGGTCTTTTTGCACTACCCTTGCCAGGTTTTAGAAGAGGGTTATAATAACATCAAAACGGGAGTTGGCAAGCTTTCTCTATTTCTTTATTCTGGAAAAAAAAAAAAAACGTTTGTAAAAGCATATAGAGAGTTTTGGGCTTTGTGGAGTTAAAATTATCTTGTGAAATTGGTTGAAGAGAGAGAGTTTTTAGACTGCTGATTCAAATTCCTTAATGGCTGCTGGTCTGTTCCGAATTTGTTTGTTTTTGAGTCATTTTGGTGATTAAAATATTTTTTGGGAAATCTGGCATTTCATTAGTGTTTTCCAATGTATTGGTAGAAAATTGTTTATAGTATTAACTTTTAACTTATCTATAGCCATGGGGGTGCCTGGCTGGCTCAGTCAGTAGAGCTCGTGACTCTTGATCTCGGGGTTGTGAGTTTGAACCCCACATCCAGGGGTAGAGATTACCTACAAAAATAAAAAAAATGTTTCTTTCACATTTCTTTTTCCTAAAAAACTTTTTTTTTAATTTTATTTTTTGACAGAAAGAGAGAGGGAGAGACAGAGCATGAGCGGGAGAGGGGCAAAGAAAGAGAGGGAGACACAGAATCCCAAGCAGGCTCCAGGCTCTGAGCTGTCAGCACCGAGCCTAATGTGGGGCTTGAACCCACAAACCATGAGATCATGACCTGAGCCAAAGTCAAATGCTTAACTGACCCAGCCACTCAGGTGGCCCTCTTTTCATTTCTAATTACGTTAATTTGTGACTTCTCTGTTTCCCCTTGATCAGTCTTGGTAGAGATTTATAGATAGTACCCACCAAGGAACTATATCTTGATTTTGTTGTTTTTCTTCTCCCTATTAAAGTAAAAAAAAAAAAAAAAGAATGCAGTTTTACTCTTATGCTTAGTCGCCTTCCACTACCTTATTTGGATTTGTTTTCTTGCTCTTTTAATCTGCTTTGGTTGAATATTTCATTAACTTATTCTCAGCCTTTTAAAACACACATTAAGGCTGCATTTCCTCAAGGTACTCATTTTGCTGTATCCTACAAGTGTGATATTTGCTCTCATTTAATTTTACAGAGTTAGTAATGTCTGGTAAGTTAGGAATGTGTTTTTTAGTCCCCATTGTATGGTGGTATTTTAGGATTTTCTTGGTAAAATTTAATTTGATTGCATCATAATGAATCATAATGAATTTATCATATCAAATTTGGGACGGTATTGACACTTTCTGAGTAGTCCTGTGAAAGTTAAAAGCATCTGTTGTATGTTTTGTGCATTCCTTGTGGTGCCGGGGTGGTGTGGGGTAAAGGATCAGGGACACTGGGCAGGTTGAAGGGTGCCGCGGGTCCCAGCACGTCAAGGAAGAAAGCCTGCTTGCCTTTGTCAGTAGGCTTTGCATTCTCGTTTGTCAACCTATCAAACTTTTATGATACAGGGTTCTGTCGTATGCCGTATTGTGTTGTTACATTCCATACCTTGGCATCAGGTATGTACTTTACTTAAGGACAATTTACAAATCAAAACAGAAACTTGCAATAAACTGCCTTTACAGTTGTGGTTATAAGAAGCCTCAAATTCCCTTAGGCTTGATTGATAAAACATGGCATTTCTCCTAGTCCTCCGATGATGTTCAGCAAACTTTATGACAGAGGGAAACAGCTGGTAAAGTGGGTTCATCGAAAGGTGAAGGTAATGTAGCCGTAAAAAACAAGAGGGTAATGATTTTAAAAGGGATAATAGTTGTAACAACACCATTAACCTTTTGCTTCAAATGATTGAATGTGTGGCCTCTTTTAGAGGTCTAATCAAAGGTTTTCAGTAACTGCAGTGTGGCAACAGGAAGACATAATGTAGAATTTGCCGTAATTTCCCCCTTCCAATTACTCTTTTCCCTAATCCATTAGGAAATCAAGACTGTTGATGGGCTTGGTTTACTTTGAAAATTTATATAATTTGTTTCATACTAGAGAGAGTGTTGAAGGAAAGATAGATATAGATGGAACACACATATAGGATATTGTATGTGTGTGTGTATATATATGTATTGTATATATACACTATCTGTATAGTATACACACATAGTATCTGTATAGTAGACCAGAATTCAAATACCTGGTAGTAAGAACAGATACCATTGATGAGAGGGAAAGGCACTTTATGAAGCTTCAGTATAGAACAATATTTCCTACTCTAGGTTTATAAATCCATTTGGGATTTCGTATGCCATTTGGGCGATAGTTTAATTTAGCGAAAATTAGAATCAGCGTCCTTTTAGACTTTGTGATTGTACAGCTGATGGAGGGTGCATGCATGCCGCAAAGGTGAAATTAATTGCAGAGTGAATGGATCAATGAAAGCCAGAAAATGTAAACATTAGTAGGGTCTAATTTAGATGGAAAACTATTATACCAGAATTTTTGTTGAGGGAAAGGAGAATCATCGAGACCAGGGGCTCTTAAGCTGATGTCCAGGGTCACGCAGATGTTCTTGGGCTCCAGAGGTTTTGCGAGCCTCTCCAAAAAGTATGCACAATTTTGTAAGAAGATACGTGTGTGAGGTGTTTTGGGAGAAGGTCTGGAGGGTTCAACAACTTCTCAAGATTGTGGAAGTTATGGGTTTCCAACCCCCATAAAGGTTACGAACAAGCAATCTAGATTTTTCTTTCTGTATTTACCTTTTTGTCTGGTAACGGTTCCATTTGCTGTTTCTAGAAGTTTCTGTAGCTTGAGATTTGAGATTTGGTGCTTCTCAGCTTTTTCCTCTCCTGTCAAAGGCTATTACATGCCTTCTTTGGCCACCTTCTCAGAGTCTTGAACTTATAGGAAATTTACTTTTCAAACCAACCTTTGGGACGCATGGTCCATAGGTAAGAGAGCACTTGGGCGTTAAGGGAGATGCTGGAAGATGGGTAGTGATGCAGTGTGGTCCATCTTGGAAAATCTGTGGAAAGGAAAGGCTCCTACACGCACATGAGTCCTTCAACTTTGTGTGTATAAAATACAATTCAAATATGGTTGGCCTATTGTTAAGGGCTTTGCTCGTTTTTTAAAAAAATGAAAGGCACATACTACATCTTAAATCCTATTAGTTTTATTTTATTTAAAAAAAACTTTTTAAAGTTTGTTTTGTTTTTTAACATGTATTTATTTTTGAGAGACAGAGAGAGACAGATCACGAGTGGGGGAGGGGCAGAGAGAGAGGGACACACAGAATTGGAAGCAGGCTCCAGGCTCTGAGCTGTCAGCACAGAGCCGGAAGTGGGGCTTGAACCAACGTACTGTGAGATCATGACTTGAGCCAAAGCTGGACACTCAACCGACTGAGCCACCCAAGCGCCCAAAAATAGGAGTTTTATATGACTTCTATTTAACACTTACGTTTATTTCACTCTCTCTCTTGTTTCTATTCCACTTTTGTGAACTGAATTAAGGCCAGGCATTTTTCAACTTTAGAATGTTATTGTCTTTCTAGTTCTGGCTTTCATGGAGAACCTGGGGAAAGGTACAGAGCTTTACCTCAGAGACATGCTCATTCCTACATTTAGGGCATATAATTTGAGAGCTTCCATAAATCCCACAAAACATGTCAGTCCCAGAGGAAGAACTCTCATTTTAGGTTCTGCTCATCACTTGCCTGGGGGTCCTGCCTGTGACTTTGGTAATCCTCGCTGAGTTTCCAGAGTGGTCTTTTTCAAAGGCCAACACAATTATTTTGCACCCTTGCCAGAAACCTTCCAGGGGCTTCCCAGAGCTTACAGGCTAAACTCCATAAAGCCCAGTCTAATCCAGGCACCTGAATGCTTTTCATGGCCGTCTTCTTGTCTATCTCCCTTGCGGTTCCCTACCTCACTCTGTACACTCCATGAATGCCCTGCCTCTTGCTTGCCTCTATTATATGCACACATCCTGCCCATTATTTTCTGAACCTGCATGCTAGTCTAGTACCCAGTCCTGACATTTGCTTCTCCTGGCTCAGCTGGCTACCCCTTGAGTGTGTTTGGTGATCACCCACCCATCCTTCAGGACCCCTTCATCTCTTCTTGGGTGAGGTCACTGTGGTACCATCCTTGCCCACTCACACCCGGTATGTTGGCCACTGGCTCCTGTGTGCCACCATAGCCCTTGCTCATAGGCACGCTGCGGTTCATTTATCTGTTTACTTGTTTGTAAGGTTACTATAGTCAGAAACTAATATTTTTATTCATTTCTGTAGCCCTGTTCCTAGTAGGTTTCCTTTCATCCAAATCCCTGTTTAAATTTTAGCTTTGTTGAATGCCTGGTTCATTTGGGCTCATTGGTTGGATACCATGGAGAATTTGTTAGCAGGAAAGAGCCAAAAAATTTGAAGTGAGAATCATTAATAGATAATATACAATCATTATGATCCAAGATAGTCTATCCAGAGATTAATTCTCTTTCTCTGTCTCTCTCATTTTTTACAATAGGATTGTATAGGGGAATGAAAAGAGTATCTCGTTGTTTCTAAAAGGATTAAATTCAGGGGCACCTGGGTGGCTGAGTCGGTTAAGCATCTGACTTTGGCTCAGGTCGTGATCTCATTGTCCGTGAGTTTGAGCCCTGCATTGGGCTCTGTGCTGACGGCTCAGAACCTGAAGCCTGCTTCAGATTCTGTGTCTCCCTCTCTTTCTGACCCCCCCACTTGCATACATACTCTCTCTCTCAAAAATAAACATTAAAAAATTTTTAAATAATTAAATTCAAATTCTGAATTTTCCATTAATAATTAGATGACCTTAGTGGAAGCCCATTGTTCTACTTAACAATCACCCTCTTCATCTCCAAATTAGAGATAATAAATATCCTTTTTTTTAATCGTCTAAGAAAGCTGTTAGGGTGGAAATAGTACCTACATGCATATATTGCTTCAGGTAACATGAAATAGAAGTGTGAGTAGCAAGGTTGCCTGGGTGGCTCAGTTGGTTAAGTGTCTGACTTCGGCTCAGGTCATGGTCTCGCGATTCGTGGGTTCGAGCCCCGCATTGGGCTCTGTGCTGACAGCCAGCTCAGAGCCTGGAGCCTGTTTCTGATTCTGTGTCTCCCTCTCTCTCTGACCCTCCCCTGCTCATGTTGTCTCTCTCTCTCTCTCAGAAATAAATAAAACATTTAAAAAATTAAAAAAAAGAAGTGTGAGTAGCATTAGTTATTAATATGCTGCTGGATTATAGAACTGATACATTAATTTGAAAGTGAATACCAGGTGAGAGTATCCAAACAGGAATAGAGAAGAAGCATCTTCGTCCCTCCTCTCTTCCTGTACGCATTGCAGGCATCACCAATGGATAGCAGAACTTCACAAGGCCACACTTTGTTTCCGACTCCTTCTCAAGCAGTCATGAACCATGGTTGCTGATTAATCAAGCTGTCATTAATCAGGTTAAGCTATTAATCAGAGTTGGCTCACCTGGTAAAACCTGTGTGCTGTTTTCGATGCTAGAGTCCGTGACCTATGAAGGAAGCCATGAATAAGGAAAAATCTTGTCAATGGTTAAACGTCCACAGACAAATGCCCATTTCACTGCCAACAGCATCTATGCTGTTCCATTGTCTTCCTTCGTAATGGTGGGATTTTGTCTGAGCACACGGTTTCTCAAATTCAAAACTGGAACATTCTGTTCTCTGCTATACAGCTGGATTTGGTGATGGGTGGATTTGGGCCAAGGGGACGGAAGCCGCAGTGCTCAGTGGTGATTTCTGGGAACTTCTCAGGGGGCAGAGTCACGCCAGCTCTTTGCTTCTCCTTCTCTTCGTCTCTTCCCCCGTTCTGCAGCTAGGTCATGGACTTGCCCCGAGGAGCCCTGGCAGAGCAGTGAACTAGGCGAGTTTGAGTCCTTTGGACCAGCCCCCCACTGTGCTTCTCTCTGGTTTATGACACTGTCCAACAGTCATGGCAATCTGGTGAGAGTCTGCCGTTCAGTGTGACAGTTTGTATACTTAATCTCCCTCATGAGGAGTTCTAAGCACCTTTGGATATTAGGGCAAAACACGTTTACTGTAGGGATAGAAAGGCCAACAGAAAGACTTTTGTATACTTTTCCAGGTTGGAAAAACATGTCATGTTGATGTCCCCTGGGGCAGTTGCCAGATGTCGCAGCGAGAATGTGATGATTTAGAAGGAGGCAAGATGGCGGAGAAGTAGGGAGCTCTGTACGTTTCAGTCATCCCCATCTCTCAAATGGAGAAGGCCTTAAGCCATGGGATTCCTTACAGAATCCAGACAGAGTCCGCTGAGAAAACCTTATAGTGGTTACCTCAAGAAACAAGCCAAAGTACACATGGTGGAGAGTTCCAAATACCACTATGAGTAGGGAAGCAAAATAACCAAAGTCTCAACAAACAGACACCATTCAAAGAACACTTCCTGAACGGACAGGCCCTGGACAGTCAAAGAGCCTTCTTTAATACAGCAGTACTCACAGGGGCAGAGCGCATAACAAGCTTTTAAAACTAACAAGAGACAGAAAGCTAACCAAATTGATGAAACAGAAGAACTCTCCTCTAAAGAAATTCCAGGAAGAAATAACAGCTAAAGAACTGCTCAAAACAGATATAAGCAACATAACTGAACAAGAATTTAGAACAATAGTCATAAAATTAATCGCTGGGCTTGAAAAAGGCATGGAAAACATCAGAGAAGCTATTACTACAAAGACTATGGAGCCTAAAAATAGTTGTGATGAATTAAAAAATGCTATAAATGAGATGCATCATAAAATGGAGGTGTCCAATGTACGGATTGAAGAGGCAGAGAGGAGAACAGGTGAATTAGAAGACACAATTGTAGAAAAAAGGCAGCCGAGAAAAAGAGAGATAAATTGATCCTGGAACACAAGAATGAGAGTTCGAGAGCTGAGCAATACAATCAAACAGAACAATATCCATATCATAGGAATTCCAGAAGAGGAAGAAACAGAGAAAGGCGCTGAAGGAGTCCTTGAACACATTATAGGAATGTGATGATGTAATAGAGCAACGGACTTGGGAAATTGGGCCCTGCGTAAGTTGTCTGAAATTGTTCTAAGTACATAGAACCTCAGTTTTCTATTAAATATGATGTGCACAGGGGTGCCCCGGTGGCTTAGTCAGTTCAGCCTCTGACTTCAGCTCAAGTCCCCATCTCACGGTCTATGAGTTCAAGCCCCGCATTGGGCTCTGTGCTGATACCTCAGAGCCTGGAGCTTGCTTCTGCTTCTGTGTTGTCTCTCTCACTGTCCCGCTCTCACTCACACTCTGTCTCTCTCAAAACTAAACATTAAAACATTTTTTAAAAGCGATGTGCACATCTGAGGGGAAAGCAGGGAGAGGTTTGTGCTGGTGTGGGAGGTGGAGGGTGTGTGGGTGTGAAGTAGGGGCAAGGCCAGAAGCCTTCCCAAATTGGAGAGAGACCTTGCCACCAAGGTGGGGTCTGACCTGTCAGCTGGCAGAAGCCCAGTCAGGGGATTTGTTAACAAGGGACAGCAGACATGTGATGGCCTTTGTACGGTGACTTTCCCATATTCATACACATAGTCAATATGCCTCATAAATTTTCAATGGTGAAAAGTTTTCTGCATTTGGTATGTGCTGCTGATTTTAAATTTCTGTCGCAGAGCTCCACTCTCGCCCTTGTCTTTTATCTACTCTGTTTACGTTTGAATATCTATATTTATACTGACTCCAGTTAAAAAAAAGTATATAATAAAGTCATACGACATCAAGAACAGCTTTTTATCTGCTTTGTCAAAACACCATTTCAACAGCTACATTCTCTTAATGCACAGTAGTTAAATAAACTCCAAGATTCTTATCCTGCAATAACCCATTAAATCATCTTAAATACTGTGTCATAATGACAACTTGATGCAACCAGATGTGATATTTGGGGATTCAAAAGAAATAGTTTTCTAAAGACACAGCCTCCTGATTTTACGTTCTCGAGGCCGTTTGCACAGCTGTTAAATCTCACCGTTCCACTTTCTGCGAGCGTATATCACTTCTGCTCTGCCTCGTGCACGGCATTACCGAAGTGCAAGTGAAACATTCCCCAGGATATTGTGACAGGCACTTTCGTGAGATCTGCATCGGCCATGAGTTAGGTCTCGAGGTGTGATTTTCTCACATTGGAAATGCACGAATAAGCATGATCCTGTTGTGATACAAGAGCATTAATATCAGGGTTTGTACGATGGCCCCTGGTCTGAGAGTCATGGTAAGTCAGCTGAACCCAAAAGGCCAGCAGTCGTCATCTCCAGGCTAGACAGAAGGCACGGCTGGAATTGACTAATCCACATTTGGGTTAAGAATTCCCTCTTGACAAGTGTTTTTAACACCATCGGAACAGTAATCCAAGATCTCCAGCGTCAGCCCTGCAATTAATTATTTATAAAAGGTGTAGACTTCGGAGTCTTTGAAGTTTCCAAGTCACATGGGATCAGAAGTGAACTTTTGAACTTCTGATTTTATCAGCTGGTATAAAAGTTGGCACAGTTCAAAATTGTGGATGTGATGAACCATCAAAGAGAGAACCCATTTGACAGCCATGTTATACACTGTGTGCAGGGAAAGATAATTCCACCATCAAGCAGGAATCCTAGAAATTAGGTCATAACAGGCGGTGCAAGTGGGCCCTAATGAACCCGGATTCATATCTGTGGTGAAATTATATGCTGGGTAATGTCCTCGGAAACACTGCCATGTTTCAGTTTGGAAAGAAGCCCATTGCTGATACAACAAATCAATTGATAAGAAGTGTGTTTATTGCACCCAATAAAAAAACAGCGCAACCCCAAATAAACATACACGGCTCATAAAACAAATTGCTCACCTAAAATGAATTACACTCTAAGTTTTTTTTAAAGTAAATTACACAGAATATTCAGTAATGTTTCCACCCACTAAAGAGTAAGATTATAAACAGCACTAAAAGTAAATGTTTCCACGTTTCTTTTTAGTTTAGTTTTTTTTGTTGTTGTTGTTGTTCAGTTTACAGGATTACCAAGAGCAAAATGCAAAGGAAAAAAAAGTGGTAGAAATTGCCTGTTTCGTGAAATATAGGAAAAAATATACCATCTGTGATTTAGCATAGTCTTCAATATCCCATCTGCGATCTGAACGCGGTTCTTAACAAAGGCTGAATCCATTGTCGTTCAATATGATGTTTTGCAAAGTTTTTCCAAGAAGACGACTTTGGTAAGACCCACTAGTATTTTTGGCGTGGAGTTTCTTCTGAATGAAATAGTCAATGTGGCCCTCTGCAACTGTTTTAAGAATCGGTTTTTGTTGCATGCAAGGGCTTACAGTTCTGAAAAGGTAGTCAGCCAGAGCCACGTTCCATCACCTCGTCCCCAGAAACCTTCCTGAGAGAAATGTAGTTTTGGACCCTGTGTGATGGGTTTGTATTTCTTCATGCATTAAGATTAAACAAGTGTTTATTTTTAAATTATTTTTAATGTTTTATTTATTTCTAGGAGAGAGAGAGAGAGACAGCATGAGCAGGGGAGGGTCAGAGAGAGAGGGAGTCACAGACTGAAACAGGCTCCAGGCTCTGAGCTGGCAGTTAGCACAGAGCCCGACGCGGGGCTCGAACCCACGAACGGCGAGATCATGACCTAAGCGAAAGTCGGACGCTTAACCGACTAAGCCACCCAGGCGCCCGAAAACAAGTATTTATTACCAAGAATCTTATTAGAGGGATTTCCCTGTGTGGGAGGGTCCAAAAGTATTCAATGGTGTTACTATGTTGCTTTAGGCAATGTAGTTTTGTTCAGTATTTTTGTTTAATATTTATTTATTTTTGAGAGAGACAGAGACAGGGTGCGAGTGGGGGAGGGGCAGAGAGAGAGAGGGAGACACAGAATCGGAAGCAGGCTCCAGGCTCTGAGCTGTCAGCATAGAGCCCCATGCGGGGCGTGAACTCATGAACCAGGAGATCATGACCTGAGCCGAGGTCGGACGCTTAACCGACTGAGCCCCCCAGGAACCCCTAAAAAAACCTTTTTTAAATGTTTATTTATTTTTGAGAGAGAGAGAGAGAGAGAGATAGAGAGAGACAGAGTGTGAGCAGGGGAGGGGTAGAGAGAGAGGGAGACACAGAATTGGAAGCAGGCTCCAGGCTCCAAGCTGTCAGCGCAGAACCCGATGTGGTTAATTAGAAAACGCAATGGCCCATCCTGCAGTGACCACCAGTCTTTCCTCAGGGTGAAGCTGTCACCTACCTCCTTCCCCCTGATGAACTCATTAGGTGATATGAAGCCACACATGGGCATGCCCATCTGTCACCATCAAATAACATAAAAGTAGGGTTTCTCAATCTTGGCATTACTGGCACTTTCAACTGGATAATTCTGTGTTGGGGGGCTATCCTGTCCACTGTAGCGCCTTGGGCAGCATCCCTGGCCTCTACCCATTAGATGCCAGGAACTCCTCACTCCCCTCAACTGTGACAACCAGAAATGTGTCCAGAGATTGTCACATGTCCTCCACGGGGGAAAATAATTACCTTTGGGTGCAAACCTCTCCTATGAAAGGAATCATTAAATTTTCCTATGAGCAATTGTTAGAAACTATTTACTATGTTTCCTCCCCCTCCTCCTCCTCCTCCTTCTTCTTCCTTTCTTTCTCTCTGCAGGGTCATAGCCAATAATTCGTGCCTATCTTCTTGGAGTAAATTAACATGTGATGGAGGCTACTACTGAACACAGAAATGAAGAAACAATGGGAAGTGGCTTAGGAGAAGCCAGGGCTGCAAGAACTTTGTTGTAACGTGTGAAGATCAAACAGAGGGCACCACCATTGTCATTAAACACAACCAGTTAGCCAGCCACCCAGGACTGTTCTGAAACTAACCAGGTTGCCGCAGATCACTGTTCCTTTCTTCAGGCTGGGTCCTTGGTGTATGTGTGTGTGTGGGGGGGGGGTGGAGGGGTGGCGTCCAGCTTTCTTTGACCTGGAAAAGTCCTGTTCATTTTGCAGAGCTCGGCTCCCATGTCTTCTCCATTTTTTCCATGAGGGTCTCCTTGGTCCCACTGGTAACATGAGTTTTCTCTTTCTGCTTCCGCGTTGTGGACTTGTGTTAATTTCAATTTAGTGCTTTTCATATTCTGCCCAATATTTTAGTTAAGTGGTTAGATACCTGCCTCTCTTAAGATGTTATACTCTTGGAAGCTAGGCTATCATCATGGCTGCCTGTAACATCTAGTCAAGCTATTGCATTTGGCTGTGATTAAAATAAATCTGCTTAAAGAAAATTAAGTAGAAGGGCACCTGGGTGGTTTAGTCAGTTGAATGACCAATTCTTGGTTTCGGCTCAGGTCATGATCTCAT
Organism: Hyaena hyaena; assembly: GCF_003009895.1. Lineage (NCBI taxonomy): Eukaryota > Metazoa > Chordata > Mammalia > Carnivora > Hyaenidae > Hyaena > Hyaena hyaena. The sequence continues at coordinate 66,238 of NW_024082738.1, read as the reverse complement.
GGTTTTGTGGGTTTAAGCCCCACATCAGGCTCCAGCTGGCAGCTTGGAGCCCACTTAGGATCCTCCCTTCTCTCTCTCTGCCCCTCCCCTATATGTACTGTCTCTGTCTCTCTGAAAATAAATAAACAAATAAATAAACTTTAAAAAGCTTAAAAAAAGAAGAAACTTAAGTAAAGAGCTTGTTTCCCTTATATTAGAAGAAGCCTAGAAGTAGGCAACTCAAGTCATTGGTTCAGCAACTCAACCACGAGTCTACATCTCCAACCTTCTTTGGGCATTTTCTTCTTGGTTGCAAGATGGCAGCAGCTCAGCCAGCCTTCATCTCTGCCATCTCTGCCTTCTCGGCAGGCATGAGGAGGGTTCTGGAGAAACCAGCACACTTCCCTCATATCTCTTAGGTCAGAACTGACTCACATGGTGCTTCCTAAGGGTAGTAGAGCTGAGGGCATTGAGTTTTAGAGTCCGTTGTAGACTCTGACCAAAAGGTTGTAGAAACCGGCCAAGGAAAGCAGGTTGGAATTGGTTGAAGTTAGTTGCCTTCCAATGGCTGACAGCATGCTAAGTGCTAGTGTAGGGGATATGAGGTTGGACAACGCTCCCCCAAGACCTCTTCCTCGGAAGGCCTTTGGCACAGGAAGAACAAACACCATGTCTTGAAGAAATTTCCTCAAATGTGCCATGAAACTATAAATTTGGCCTTAATTTGGCCATTGCTTTCAAAAACAGTTTAATAAATATACATGCATCCTTATCTTTTGCTTTGATTCTTCATGGCATGGGAGATGGATTCAATAAAAAGGAATATGTAGAAGGCACAGAAGTCAGACTGAGAGGGGCGTGGGGCAGAAGGAAGGCACTGGTGAGCCATGCAGTACCACGGCCAGGAGGACTTTGAAGGCGGAAGGAAATTTGGATAGCCAATATGAAACATGGTGTCACAGTGGGATTTAGATAAAGGGGCCACATTATGAAAACGTGATTTAAGATTCATCTGCCAGAGCAATGCAGCAATATTATTTCTTTTTTAGACCCACCCTGAAAGCTCACATAAAGACATCCAATAGCTATTTGAGATTTGAGCGTACCTTTTCTCCCCTGATCTTACCACTTTCCCCATTAGCCAATGGAAAGCCCAGGAATTTGTGTTTTAGGCTGTGTGCTTGTGTTTTTTTTCTTCTCTCCTAAAAATGCATATTGAGATATTTAACCTGTAACCACAAAGTTACGTAGAAGACATTAATTTTATTTTCTTATTCAGGAAGTGCAACAATTTAACCAAGAAAGGCCAAATTGTTTTCTTTTCTTTTGTTTCCCTGAATCAAACTCTGTCTGTTCAGTGAATAATCACTGGGGTTCCATTAAACAAAACAACACATTCTGTTCTGGTATTTACTAGGGCAAGCCCCAGCCCCACTGTCTCTCAGCCTCACTCAGGGGAGAGCTCACTAGAGGAACATTTCCCCCCACCAAGAGATCTAGAGATCTACACCCCCGCCCTTTCCCTGGAGATTTCTTTTGCTTCCTCTGATCTTGGGTATGATAATGACACAGGGCTCCTGGTGGCCTGTATGCAAACTTAGAGGAAAAAACGGGGGCGGGGGAGATAGAAAAATAGTATTTCCCTTTTCTTATCTAACACAATAAACTTATAAAAAATAAAAAAATAAACTTCTATTTAATTGATTCGTGGGTCTTTCCTCATGAAACAGTAAACCCTGTATTATGAAAGAGAAAGGTGATAAATTATTGGAGGAGGATCTTTGCAAAGGTTTGTCATTGGTCGGTAGTAATGGCAGTGAGGATGTAAGATCACACCTGGCTGGCTCTTGATTCATTTAGTCCAATTGCCTGTCTTTGGCAGCTGCGGCAAGAAATGTGAGTGTGCACAATGTTTCTATTACATGCAGTTTTTCCCTAATCATCCCAATGGACAATTAATGCTGCGACATCTATGCATTTGGCTAAAGAACAGATTTATGTTTGTACTTCCTGCAAGCCCCAGAGGAAAAATAATCACTGTTTTGTTTCTGTGGGCTTTTTTTGTTCTTTAGTATTCCCTTCCAGGCATCCTGATATTCACTTGAGCACTATTGCTTTAAGGGATGAATCACACTGTAGAATTCTTGTTTTGGAAAGCAAGCTAACATTCCTCTTATCCTTGCTCTTGTTGGCTTAGAAATGATTTCATATTGCACAAACAGTGCTCTAACGGCCCAAAAAGTACATAGAATAGGGAAAAATGATAAAAAAAGAAAAACAATTCGTGGGCTTGGGTGGGTGCAGAAGGCATGCGTTGTAGTGTTGATGGCAAGAATGAAATTCTGAGAACTCAGTGTCCACCAATAGGGAAACAGTTACATAAATGTTTTCATGAACACGTTAGGGAAATCAATGCAGCTATTAAAACAATAAAGTAGATATTTTGTGTACTGATACAGAAAGTTCTTTTTCAAGACCAATTTTTTTTTTTTTGGTAAAGTTTATTTATTTATTTATTTTGAGAGCGAGCACGCTCAAGCAATGGAGAGAAGTGGAGGAGCTAAGATGGTGGAGAGAGAGAATCCCAAGCAGGAATCTTCTTTTCAATAGTAGTGAGCCCCAGCCAGAAGTGGGGCTCAATCCCACAAACCACTAATCCCCTAAACCATGACCTGAGCTGAAATTAAGAGTTGAACGCTTAACCAACTGACCAACCCAGGCGCCCCTGAAGACCAATTTAATTGAAAACAGAAAAACTGCACGACAGCACAAAAAGTATGATAACATTTAGATTATTAAAAATACTGAACATTTATCTATTTCCGTAATTATGTATTTATGTTACGCACATTAAAAAAAAAGGCTAGAAAGATGCTCACTACCCTGAGACGCTGGGAAATGGGGAAAGGTACAACAAAAATATATGCAACTTTATCTACATTTGAAAGCAAATACAAAAGAATTGTTTAAAATGAAGGAGGAGAAAAAGATCCTGAATCTCCTTACTCTAACAAAAATGCCATCAAGATTTTTGTGATTTTTTTTCCTTCTAATCTTTTTTTCATTTGTATATATCTTCAATATATACAGGTGCTTGAGGGAACGTAACATTTAAAACTATAATACTGTCTAAAACAGAGAAGGATGAGAAAGAAAACCAGTATCCTGTAAATCCACTGTCTACATTATCCTATGTAATCATGTAAGTGTTTAGGAAAGGCTGAACATCCTTTGAGTGAAAGCCTCCTTCCCTTTGCCCGTAAGCACCCTCCACCCATCCTTGTTTTTCCCTCCTAACTTCCAAGGGACTTCCAAAATTTCCAAAGGATTTCTTAGACTTCCTTAGGGAGAGGATAGAGAAGTATATACCAATTGGTGTAAAATAATTACCATAGCTGACAACTTGTGAGCGTTTGTCATAGAAGTATTAGCCACTATTCTAAAGCACTTTGTATTAACAGACTCATTTAATCCCCATAGATCTGTGAGTTAGGTGCTCCTGTTACCATTTTACCAAGGAGGAGACTGAGGGACAGAGAAGCTAAGGCAACTGTTGACAGTCACACCGCTAGACAGTGGTGGGCCCTGGATACAAATCTGGGGACTATAGCTGTAGAGTCTCCATGGTGGCTTCTACCACACTGTCCCAATGATAGTAGATCCTTGGTGGTAAAAACACACATGATGCCATGTGTCTACCCGAGTCTTTAACTTTTACACAAAGGAGGCCACACCATCCCTGCTATTGGCCACCTTGCTTTTCTTCTTTATAAAAACGTTGTTGTTTTTTTTTCCTCCAGAGCTAATTCAAAAGAACTGTATTCTTTTAATAAATTGCAGAGTTTTCTACTGTAGGGATACAACTCGATTCATAAATACTAGCGTCATTTTCTGTTTCTTCTTCTTCTTCTTCTTTTTTTTTTTTGGTGTCGTTTTTCACTTGTATTGCTTTATTTAATGTTTTCTCCATCTTCTGGGGTCAATTTTGCACCTTGTGTTTGTCTACAAAATGCTTCATTTCTTTCTTCCCTGTTTGATGTCTTTTTCATTTCTGCTATTACCTTTATTATCCTCTTCCATCTATTAAATGGGTATATGTTATTGTTGATTTTCTGAACTTCTTGAACTGCATGCTTAAGTAATTCATTTTCACTTATTTCATTATGTAGGTCTTTTATGCCATGAATCTAGAAAAGCACATTTTTTTCTCCTCTGATATTCTGCCTTAAAAAATACATGAATAATTTAAGATATTGTTCCAAACTTTCTAGTTGGTTGACTTTTTTTCTTCTAATTAACACCTACACGTCTGTCTTGCATTACACTTCTTGTTCCTGCCTTGCATATCCTGTTTGATGACTGTTACATCTTCATATTTTATATTATCAACATTGATAACCTTTTCTACTCACATTTTCCATAGTAATTCAGTTTTCATTGTATGTTTAAATAAACTTAATGCTCATACTCAGCATTTTGTATCCAGAACTTAAAATGAAACATGATAATTTTGTTCTTTATCACTTTTGATGAAAGCAGGCGCGGGACTGTTTTACATGTATCATAAGGTACTTAGCCGTTCCTTCAACATTGGATTGTAGATTGTTCCCAGTTTTCCCTTCTTGTGTGTTTGACTGCATTACTGTTTTTAAGGATTTATCTCCGACCCCATTTTCTGCATTATTTCCACAATTAGATGTGGGCTCGCTGGGTGGGAGTGGGAGTGTTTGTTTTGAAGCCTCCAGTAATTTATTTATACCTCTCCTCCTTTATCTTCCCTGACTCTTGCAGGAATCGTGCTAGACTGCCCTCCCATGGCAGCCGCTGTAAGTACACTCATATTTCAATTCTCCCTTCTGGTGGGAGCCAGAGTCGCACCTGGGATTCAGTGAGAGACACCTCTCCTTGAAGTGAGAAAAAGCTTTCTCTTTTCCAGACCTCCCCCCCCGCTTTTTTTGATGTTCATCGTATTTCCTGAGCTGAACCTCAGAACCTTTCCCCAAATTGTCCCTGTGAATTGAGATTGACAATGTTGCTTTAAGAGAACCATAGAGTTTGGATTCTATGAATCCATTTTGGAATCATTTTTCCATAAGAGAGTTTTCATGTACTTAACTGTATAAAAATCTGCCTGCGATATTTTACTGTCACACAAAACCCTCACAATATTTTCATTAAGTTATTACCCAGCAGGTGTTAACCTCATATATAACATGTTGCCTTTACACTTAAAATAATAAGGCTTTCTTACCAAAAGCAACCAAACAAAAAAATACTTAAAATTTTTTTAATTAATGTTTTTATTTATTTATGAGAGAGAGAGAGAGAGAGAGAGACAGCGTGAGCAGGGGAGGGGCAGAGAGAGAGGGAGATACAGAATCTGAAACAGGCTCCAGGCTCCGAGCTAGCTGTCAGCACAGAGCCCGACGCGGGGCTCGAACCCACTAACAGAGAGATCATGACCTGAGCCAAAGTCGGACGCTCAACTGACTGAGCCATCCAGGCGCCCCTAAAAAAAGACGTTTTAAACCTATTTTTAGTAGTAGTGGGCTGTTGGCCTGGGGCTGACTCACTGACATGCCCGCAAGTGAGGTTAGAGAACCGACCATTGCTATGAAATAACTTTTTCCTACAATGGTGTTGGACACAAGGTGACTCAGCCTGAGCTGATTCTGTGGTCCCCAAACCAGTTCAAGCCATTCCACTGAGCACCAGTCTTGGCTCTTCCTACTACCTTACCTTCTACACCCTCCCAGTTCTTTCTGCCAAATATCACTCAAAATCCATCCTTTCTCTGCTCCCACTGCTACTGTCCTGCCTGGTCCAGGTTGCCTCAGGAAGTCACCCCCGGGCCCTGACACTGGCCTCCAACATGTCACCTCCTTTCAAACCTGCCCTTTGAGACCCTTCCCTGGCACAGCAGTTTGGCGGATTTTCCTAACATGAAAATTTTTACTTAAAAGCCTTCGGCAGCTACCACAGCTCTTGTGATTAAGTTCAAATTCATTGACGGAACAGGTTATGCTCTCTGTCCTGCTCGGGGGTTTGTGTGCATACTCTTTCCTCTCCTGGGACGTTCTTCTCTCCCTTCTCCAACCCATCCTTAGTCCTAACCTTAGGTTTTACTTCCCCAGAGAAATCTTCCTGCACCTTCCAGGTTCCCTGGACTTAGGGCTCCTATGATTTCCTGCCCTGCATTTTTCACATTGCATTAGTTCAGCTGATGAGCCCCTAAGTTCTGGGAAGTTGGGTATCTTGGTCTTGTGTACTGTATCAATTAGAATTTTTACTTGACTGGTAGTCACTGAGACCGAACAGAATAAGATTAAAGGATTTTTTTTCTCACACGTCACAGTCCTGAGAAGAAAAGTACCTCAGCACTGGTGTGGGGGTTCCACACTCCCCCCGGAGAACCAAGCCCCTTCTATTGCCACTCTGCTTCCTTAGGCGTTGGCTTTCATCCTTAAGGGCGCCTCATGGTCCAGTATGGCTGCTGAAGCTCTAGCTATTGCAGCCATGATCCAGGAAGGAAAAAAGAAGGAGAGGAGGACAAAGAAAGCCTGCACAGCCATTTGTCTCCCTTTTTAGGAGCTTTCCCATAATCCTTCCTAATAATATCTCCTTTTATCTCATTAGCCAGACATTAGCTACCTGGTGATACCTAGCTATAAGTTTGGTTGGGAAATAGTCTTCACCTGGGTATAATGCCACCCCGATTCAAGCTGGAGTTCTGTTACTGGGAGAGAAGTGGGGAATGAGTATTTTGAAACAACCAGAAACTTCTGCTCTTGTTGGTATAGTATCTCAAGGTCTACCTATTCGCGTTCCCAGTAGATGTTACTGAGACCGTGAATGTGTGTCACTCCAACCAGAAGATCAGACAGCCCTGGACCCAGAGGGTAAAGGAAATCAAAAGGTTAGGGTAGGAAATGTTATACTGCATTCGCTGGAAACCATCCCCCTTACAACAATGAGTATGGCCCATCTGTAAGTGACATGGGACACCTGTTTCTCTGAGCTGCTCTTTGCTCTGGGTCCAGCACACAGATGCAAGTTGGACCTGGAGTCAAAGCTAAGGTTCTAGGCTTCTCCCTGTAACTAACAGCTAGCGGGCTTCATTCTCCTCACTTGCCTTTCTAAATCATTTCTCCATTTGCACATTAGGCCCTGCGGCATCTCTTCTACTCACCTGCTGCAGAGGAGCAGAGGCGAGGGAGAGCCTAATAAGGTAATAAGATAATGTCCTAGTGAGATCATATGCAGACATGCAGGCCTGATCGTCAGTAGCTCTGCACCCACATAGTATCCGCTATCTATAGTGGTGCTATTCAAGCTGCTTTGTGCCTATACATCATCTGGAGCCCTTGTGACATGCTCGTCTGACTCAGGAGACCTGGTATGAGGCCTGAGAGTGGTGTTCTGCCCTTCAGAACCCCAGGGGCAGCTCCTCCTAATGGGACTCTGGGGGAAGGGTGTGGGGTGAGCAAGGGGGGCTCAGCACCAGTGGTCTCTGATCCACGTGCTCCGAGCATTCTGATTTTGCCTAAAGAGCTGCACTTTCTTGTCCTCGCCTGTCAGTCATGTTTCTTACCCCATTGGAGCATGTGCTCCCCAGTGGCCCTGCCCACATCCCTCTGGGGAAACTCTCTCCCATGCTTTGGGAGTGTGGCTTTGACTTTCTTCATGCCTTTGCTTTGCTGGGTAAGGTGGTATCCAGACCATCCCTGATCGCCAGATCATTTTTTAACCCTCATATGGCAAGAATCCCCACTGCAAATAAATGGAAACCTTAAAAAAAACACTCATGGAAAAATAAAGCGAATAAAGTCAGAACGGTTAATAATAAAAACCTTGCTGGACTTGGTACGGACGATTCAGCTTTCTCTCACAGCCCGTTCATCTTTGCAGGGAGCTTACATGCAATAGAGCCCCAGCCATCACCTTGAACCCCATGCTCTGAGACCTTTTCTAGGCCAAGGCAGGAAGGGCAGAAGCAGGAATGTTTGCTTCGTTTGGTTTTAACATTATGTTACATTTTTCTGAGTATGAAAATAGTAGGCACTTATTTGAAAATGAAGGGGGGGATGGCTAGAAAACATCAAAGAAGACAAATCTCTCATGATTGGGTTTTTTCACAATCATTTCAAACATGTTGATGTCTTGAAAATTTGTTTTTCTATTTCAAGTTCTGTACATTTAGACTCTCTTTTTACATAGCTGTTTCCTGTGAGAGGCAGGTGGGGAGGTTGACTGGCAGATGGGCCAGGAGAAAGGCAGGTAAGAATTCAGGCCTGTGTAGACATTCTCTGGTGTGAGCCAAGGCCAGCTTGCCAGGGGGCTGGTTATCAGCCCGATATCTGGGTGCTGCAGTGCTTTCTGTCTCTTTCTTTCTGTTACTAATGTGCAAATGCAGGTAATGCCTTTGACTTGTTAGCAAAGTAGAATACCACAGAGGCACTAAACAAATGAATGTGTTTTCTGTTTAATCTTTGTAGCAAGCTTTGAAGGTAGGAACCTATGTTATTCCCATTTTATAGATGAGGACACTGAGGCCATGGCCTTACTGGGTTATGGTGATGATTTTTTTTTAAACATGCAACATACATAAGAGCATATGTAAATTCTGGCACCATTTGTTCTAATTGCAGTGAGACTTGGTCTGAGCACTAGAGTTCTCGGGTGCATTGGAGGGACTCCCAACTCAAAGGAGGAAAATGAAATATGGCCTCTCAGAGGAATGGGCTATGTGAAGAGGGTGGGGTGGGAAGGGATCGGCTTCCAGGCATTGTTGTGTACTCTTTGGTTAGAATGTAAAGTCTTTGTGGAAGATGCGAGGGACATCCACCTTCTCTCTGCCTTCTTCACAGTAGGCCCCCACAATAGTTGTGTTGACCATAATAACAATACAGTCTTCCAGAAGCCAAATCTAAGGCCATCATTAACCCCAACAGTTATTCACGCAGATTACAAATGGCTGATCCCTCGAGGGTGTAGATGTCAGGGGCAATTTAAAGGCACCCTCTCTAGACCCTACTCTATAGCCCATGGCTTGGGGCTTGGCCCCCACTTGCCCCTTGTTGGGTATCATGTTCAGTGCACTAACTGCACACCATGACCCATCAGAAGTCCTTGGTCATGAGCTCCAGGCTACTGGGCCTTGGCCCTTGAACTCAGTGACCCCATCTCCCCCATCCCAGACACTGGGGGTGAGTAGCAAGTGGGGGTCCCATTGGCGCAAAGGCATAATGACCAACACTGGATACTTTCAAGAGTGGGTTTTGATGCTCAGCGTCCCTTATCATCAGGGAAATATAAATCAAAACCAAACTGAGATACCACCTCACGCCAGTCAGAGTGGATAAAATGAACAAATCAGGAGACTATAGATGCTGGCGCGGATGTGGAGACATGGGCACCCTCCTACACTGTTGGTGGGAATGTAAACTGGTGCAGCCCCTCTGGAAAACAGTGTGAAGTTTCCTCAAAAAGTTAACAATAGAACTGCCCTATGACCCAGCAATAGCACTGCTAGGAATTTACCCAAGGGATACAGGAGTGCTGATGCATAGGGGCACATGGACCCCAATGTTCATAGCAGCCCTCTCAACAATAGCCAAAACATGGAAAGAGTCTAAGTGTCCATCAACTGACGAATGGATCAAAAAGATGTGGTTTATCTATACAATGGAATACTACATGGTAATGAGAAAGAATGAAATTTGGCCATTTGTAGCAACATGGATGGAAGTTGAGGGTGTTATGCTGCACGAAATAAGTCAGGCAGAGAAGGACAGATACCGTATCTTTGCACGTATAGGTTGATTAGGAGAAAGCAAACGGAAGACCATGAGGGAGAAGAAGGGGAAAAATAGTTGGGGGGAGGGAGGCAAACCATGAGAAACTTTTGAATGCTGAGAACAAACTGAGTGCTGATGGAGGTGGGGGAGAGGGGAAGGGGGGTGATGGGCATGGGGGAGGGCATTTGTGGGGATGAGCACTGGGTGTTATATGGAAACCAACTTGACAATAAACTATTTAAGAAAAAAAATACAATTTACAGACAGAAAAAAACAGTGGGCTTTGGGATGCCTGAATTGCTCAGTCGTCGGGCATCTGACTTTGGCTCAGGTCATGAACTCATGGTTCATGGGTTTGAGCCCCATATTGGGCTCTGTGCTGACAGCTCAGAGCCTGAAGCCTGCTTCGGATTCTGTGTCTCCTTCTCTCTCTGCCTCCCCTACTCACACTCTGTCTCTCTCTTTTGCAAAAATAAATAAACATAAAAAAAAAAAAAGAGTGGGTTTTGGTTGGGTAACAGGAACCAATCTCTGAAGGCCCCAAGTACCTGAAGGGAGTGGAAGAAAATCAACTCCATGGATTAAAACCGCCAAGTTGAAATACCCACAGCCAGGCTTCTCTTCTTCCTAGAGATTTCCCACAGCGGCCTTGCTTTAACTTGCCCCTTCCAGCGCCTTGAGAATAACTTCAGGGAAAATAATTTTATTTGTCCCTCATTATTTTTATGTGACTAATAAATCACATATAATTCTGGCACTTCTTCCTAATAGCAATTAGAATAAACAATAAGAACCATTTCAGCTGCTTGACAATTAGGGTTCTAATGAGTGAAATGGAAGTCGTGTGATGTGGATTTGGACAATTCATTAGCTGGATGCATAAGCGCTTTTAAAAACGAATGAAGTCTTGAGCTAAATTATTCAAAACAAAAGGAAAAATTGGACGGGAGAGACAGACGCCAGAAATAGGCCATATTCTTCACATTTGAGGGGAAAACGTGCTGAGACAAATCCTAAAAAGGATATAAGAATCTGGAGTCAGAATGGTGTGAAATCTTACTATCACTGAATGGGAAAGCCTCACCGCATATCTGTATAAGGAGGCACACTTTTTTTTTCACTGTGCTGAACAGCTCTGGCACTTGGCCTGACTATGTCCCTGATGGTTAAGTGGGTATGCTCAGCGAGGAAGTTCAGAGAGGTTGAGTCACTTCCCTGGAGCTACCCAGCCAACTGATCCAAATGCCTATCTTTCTACCTGTCCACTCTGTCCTTTTTTTTTTTTTTTTTAAGTTTATTTATTTATTTTGAGAGAGACAGAATGAGTGGAGGATGGGCAGAGAGAGAGGGAGAGAGAGATCCCAAGCAGGCTCTGCATTGTCAGAGCAGAACCCGACATGGGTTTGAGCTCATGAACAACAAGATCATGACCTGAGCCCAAACCAGGAGTCAGATGCCTAACATACTGAGCCACCCACATGCCCCACACCTTGCCATTTCCAAGGGCCAAGGTAAATTTCTCCTGAGGTGACATTTTAGAAATAATAGAAAGGGGGGCATCTGGATGGCTCATCATTAAGCATCTGACTTGATTTCAGCTCCGGTCACGATCTCACAGTTTGTGAATTTGAGCTCTGTGTTGAGCTCTGCCCTGATAGCACAGAGTCCACTTGGGATTCTCTCTCTCCCCCTCTCTCTGCCTCTTCCCTGCTCTCTCTCTCTGTCTTTCAAAATAATAAGTAAAAAATAAACAAAAAAAAAAAAAAAGAAAGAAATCAACATAGTATGGAAAACTGCACCAATTTTACCCAAGTGTATACTTTGTGAGTATTTCACATGTGCACACTTGTGCTCAAATCAAGAACTAGAACATTTCCATTATCCCAGCAACTTCCACCACGTCCCTTCCAAGTAATCAGCACCCAGAAGACAATTGTCGATCAGCTTTCTATGACCTTAGGAAAGCTGGTCTGTTCTAGAACTTCATATAAATGGAATCATAGAGTATTTAGTGTTTTGTATCCAGCTCTCTTCACTCCGCATAAAGCCATGCTGTTGCATGTATCAGCAGATCGTCCCTTTTTATTGTTGTGAGCAATTCCAGGGTATGAATATACCACAATTTGTTCTTCCATTCTGCTGGCGAAAGGCATTTGGATTGTTTCTAGCTCTGGGCTATCATGAATGAAGCCGCTCTGAGTGTTTTTGTTGCACCTACGTTTTGTGGACATCCACACTCCTCCCTACGAGGGAAATTCCTGGGTCACAGGGTAGGCTATGTTGGAATTCATTAGAACGTGCCATATGATTTTTTAGCTTTTTAAAAATTTTGTTTAACATTTATTTAGTTTTGAGACAGAGAGAGATGGAGCACGAATGGAGGAGGGGCAGATAAAGAGGGAGACGCAGAATCTGAAACAGGCTCCAGGCTCTGAGTTGTTAGCACAGAGCCCGAGGTGGGGCTGGAACTTATGAACTGTGAGATCATGACTTGAGCCCGAAGCAGGAGGCTCAAATGACTGAGCTACCCAGGCGCCCCTAGTTACTTTTTTTTTTTTTTTAACATTAGCACTTTATCAATGTTAACTGTACAACTTAGATTTTACCTACAGGAAAGATTCACAAAATTTAGAGCAATTTTGCATCTTTTTAAAAAATATTTTTATTTATTTCTAGGAGAGAGAGAGAGAGAGAGACAGCGTGAGCAGGGGAGGGTCAGAGAGAGAGGGAGACACAGACTCTGAAACAGGCTCCAGGCTCTGAGCTGGCAGTCAGCACAGAGCCGACGCGGGGCTCGAACCCACGAACCGGGAGATCATGACCTAAGCGAAAGTCGGACGCTTAACCGACTAAGCCACCCAGGCGCCCCCAACTTTGCATCTTTTAATTCCCTGGTGACCAGTTCTTCAAATCTTGTTTTAACTAAGGAAAAACTGGCAGGTGCATCAGAGTCTCGTGTTCATCAGGTTTTGCCTGTACGCGTCTGTTAGGGGTTGAGTGTTACCAATAAATAAATAAATAAAAAATAAAAATAAATAAATAAATAAATAAATAAATAAATAAATAAATAAATAAATAAGTTTTACTCAGCACATACAAGCAGCCCTTGGATTGAGCAAAACCTGTAGGCTTCTCAAGAGCGCGGCTGCGGGAACTTGCCGCCTCGGGCTGCCTGGCTGCGCGGCGCCACCTAGCGTCCGCCGCGCAGGGTGCCCGGCTTGCTCCGCGCCTCGTTTCCTCCGGGTGTAGGAAATCACCCAGCTTCCTGGTGCCATCTTTGGCCAAAAATCGGAGAACTCTTCTCAGCATCCTTGGCTTTCACCTTGCCCGGTTCCCAACCCTTCTCGTAAGGGCTCCGAAGGGCGGCTCGCATCTCGTCCCCCGTCCTGGCTGTACCCTGCGTCTCCAAGCATCCAGACCATGGACAGCAGCCAGGCGCTGCGCTAAAGCGCAGGCGTGTTCCCTTCTCCGCGCTCCTTCCCACTCTGGCCCTCCTGTTCTCTGCTAGCGGAGACTCCCTTTAAAAGGCCTTTGGGGTTTATCTATACCATGGAATACTACATGGCAATGAGAAAGGATGAAATCTGACCATGTGTAGCAACATGGATGGACCTTGAGGGTGTTATGCTGAGCGAAATGAGTCAGGCAGAGAAGGACAGATACCATATGTTTGCACGTATAGGAGGATTAGGAGGAACTTAACGGAGGACCATGGGGGAGAAGAAGGGGGGAAATAGTTGGGGAGAGGCAGGGAGGCAAACCATGAAAGACTCTTGAATGCTGAGAACAAACTGAGGACTGATGGGTGTTGGGGGGAGGGGGAGATGGGCATGGAGGAGGGCACTTGTGGGGATGAGCACCGGGTGTTATATGGAAACCAACGTGACAATAAACTATTTGTAAAAAAAATAATAAAATAAAATAAAATAATAAAAAAATAAAAGGCCTTTGGGGAAGCCAGAAGGGGGTACTGACACTGAGAACGTACTTCTCTTGGACAGGGTGGGCCAGGTTGTGGGGTATTTATTTAAAAGGTGAAAGATTTATAAGATCTGAAGAGAAACCAAAGTGTATGCGGGGTATTTTATATTTGATGTCCCAACAAACTTCTGAGGCAGTGTCATTAACTCATTTTATAAACGGAGGAAGGGGAGATTCAGAATGGTCAAAGATTTTTTCCAGGGTCACGCAGCCATCCTAGAAAGAGCCAGATCTCCAACTCACCACTGGCTGTTTCCTTCCAGGGCAAGGGCACTTATTATTAGTGGTATTAATTTTTCTGCTCCTCCCCCTTGCTCCAGCCCCCTTTTATTTCCTCCTCTCACCCTTCACATCTTGGCCTGCTCTCCCGCATGCTCATAAAATGTTGCTCCTCCTGTTTTAAATTTGTTTTAATATTTATTTATTTTTCAGAGAAAGAGAGAGAATGGGGGAGACGCTGAGAGGGAAAGAGACATACAATCCAAAGCAGGCTCCAGGCTCTGAGCTGTCAGCACAGAGCCGGACTTGGGGCTTGAACCAATGTACAGTGAGATCGTCACCTGAGCTGAAGTCAGACACAACCAACTGAGCCACCCAGGTGCCTCTTGCTCCTTCTGCTTCAGATGCCACATGTCACATTGTTGGAAGGAACTCCAGTTTTCCCTTACAGACCACTGCCTGGTTCCCAGCTAGCTGTCCCCAGTCTCCTTGAGAGGCACGGTCTAATTATGGACGTGCCCAGATCACCACAACCCTCCCCCGTGACCTGCGGCTCTTGGCTTGCACGAAAAGGAAGCCCTGTGGGATTCAAGATGTGTTGGTGCTTTACCTCTCCTTTCCCAGGAGGTGATGCTTATAGTGAAGCAAGTAGAAAAATAAAGATCTAGAGCAGGAAGGGTCCTTGAAGTTCGGTTCTGGTGCTGCCGGATACTGAGGGAGATGGAGAGTGTCCTAGAATGATCCAGCACGATTCGGTGGTGTGAATAGCAGAGCCAGGCTGGGTTACCATGTTATTGGATGTACAAGAGGTATCCCTGTGTGGAGAGAGACATGCGGGGTGTCCATGGGGAGAAAGATATGCACGGACACAAATGAAATATGAAGGGAATAGTCACTGGTCCGAGGGGCTTGTGGGCCCACAGATGTGCCCTTGACCATCAGTGTAGAGGCTCTCCATTGTGGATTGAATTGTGAGCCCCCCAGCCCCAATTCATATGTTGAAGTCCTAACTCCCAGCACCTTAGAAGATGACCTATCTGGAAACAGAGCTTTCTAGAATTGGTCAGGTTAAGATGAGCTCATTGGGGTGCCCTAATCCAATATGACTGGCTTTATGAAAAGAGGAAAGTTGGAGATGGGCCCACAGGAAGAACACCATGTGAGGATGAAAGCAGAGATTAGGGTGAGGCTTCAGCAAGCAAGGGGCACTAAGAATTGCCGGGAAACCACCAGAACTTAGGAGAGAGGCCTGAGCAGATCCTTCCCTCACAGCCTCTAGAAAGAACCAGCCCTGATGATTACTTGATATCAAGATATCTTGATCTCAGACTTTCAGCCTCCTAGAATCATGAGACACCGAATTTCTTTTTTTCTTAAGTTTATTTATTTATTTTGAAAGAGAGACAAAGGGTGGGGGAGGGTCAGAGAGAGGGAGAGAGAGAGAATTCCAAGCAGGCTCCACAATGGCAGTGCAGAGCCCAACACAGGGCTAGAATCCACAAACTGTGAGATCATGATCTGAGCTGAAACCAAGATGTGTACACCTACCCAACTGAGGCACCCAGGTGCCCGATGAGACACTAATTTTTTTTTTTAAGTTTTTAATGTTTATTTAGTTTTGAGAGGGGGGAGGGGCAGAGAGAGAGGAAGACACAGAATCTGAAGCAGGCTCCAGGCTCCAAGCTGTCAGCACAGAGCCTGACATGGAGCTCAAACTCACAAACTGTGAGATCATGACCTGAGCCAAAGTCGGGATGCTTAACTGACTGAGACAGGCACCAGAGACACTGAATTCCTATTGTTTTTTTCCTCCTTCCCTAGCCGGTGGTGCTCTGTACAGCAGTCCTGGGAAATGAACACGTGCTGTAGGGTGCTCACCAAGTTAATGAAGGTGGGGCCAAGCTCATAGACGAAGAATATTGCACTGTTGTTACCTACTTCTCTGTAGGCGAGGGACTGTGTTCTGCATTTGCTAAAGATTGTCATCTCTTTCCTCAAAAATCTGGGTCGTTCCCACCTAGGAGTGACTACTAGGTAACCATTAGAAATGTTAAATTCTTGTCTCTTAAACCATCTCGAGTTGAGGGGAAAATAACCTATAATTGCAGGGCCAGGCAGGGCTGAGGAGAGGTAAGTGAGGCACCTGGGGTGAAAAATTTAAGGAGGCCCCCACTCCCAGGGGCTGACTGCCCACTGACACTGCCCAGAGATTCCACACCTCCTTAAACTCTGCACCCGGCATGCCTCTTTTGTCTCACCCTGGTCTAGACCCTGTACATTTGAACCCGGAGCCACAGAGAAGGAAATGTGCCTGCAGATGTATAGAAACCAATATATGTTTGTAGGAACCGCTGTCACAAAGCCTAAGATGATTACAGAAAAGGTTCTTCTGGGGCGCCTGGGTGGCTCAGCCATCTAAGCATCTGCTCATGATTTGGGTTCAGGTCATCAATCTTGCAGTTTGTGAGTTCAAGCCCTGCGTGGGGATGTACACAGCCAATGCAGAGCCTGCTTGAAATTCTCAGTCTCCCTCTCTTTCTGCCCCTCCCTGCTTTCTCTCTCTCTCTCTCTTTAAATCAATTACTAAAAAAAAAAAGTAAAAAAGAAAAAAGAAAAGGTTCTTCTGGACGAATGCCTCCATTTCCCTTAGGATTCTCTGTTTGCATTGTGGCGGGTAGGCCTGGTGTCATGATTTTCATTTTTAGGACATCTCTGATAGCGGTTCTGAGAGAATGCAGGGAATACGTCAGCAAACACGTTCTGATGTCGTGAGCTACAGCCCACGAAAGGCAGGAAGAGCAGATAGCCTCCCTTGGGATTGGCCAGCATGGACAGCACTAAGAATTATTATTTCTTCTCCATGTGGAATTATTTTCCACATGGCAGGACCAAGCTGGATGATAGAACTTTTATTTTTAACTCTCAGTGCAAGATCTGCTCTCAGAGGAATCTTGGGTAAGACACCCGGCTTTGCACATTGACTTGGAGTTGCCAGATTTAGCAAATAAAAAGACAGGACATCTAGTGACATTTGATTTTTAGATCAACAAGGAATGGTTTTTTTGTTTTGTTTGTTTGTTTGTTTTAGTATAAGTATGTCCCAAACGTTGCACGATATATATTTGCATAAAATTATTATTCTTTTTAAAAAGTTTTTAAATGTTTTTTAAATTTATTTCTGAGAGAGAGACAGCATGATCAGGGGAGTGGCAGAGAGAGAAGGAGACACAGAATCGGAAATAGGCTCCAGGCTCTGAGCTGTCAACACAGATCCCAATGTGGGGCTCGAACCCATGAACCGTGAGATCATGACCTGAGCCAAAGCTGGACGCTTAACCAACTGAGCCACCCAGGCGCCCCAAAATTATTATTCTATCTGAAACAAATTTAACTGGGTGTCCTTTACTTTATTTGGCAACTCTACCCGGATCCAGGCAATTACCCGGAATGATTGCTGATGTGTTTTGTTTTGTTTTTTTTCTGGTTCAGGTGTTTTATTTAATTTTTATTCTTATTACTGTTTTTTAATTTACTTATTTTTCAATATAATTTGTGGTCAAGTTAGGTAACATGCAGTGTGTACAGTGTGCTCTTGGTTTCGGGGATAGATTCCTGTGATTCATCACTTACATACAACACCCAGTGCTCATCCCAACAAGTACCCTCCTCAGTGCCCATCACCCATTTCCCCCCTCCCCCACTCTCCCTGTCAACTGTCCGTTTGTTCTCTATTTAAGAGTCTCTTATGGGTTTGCCTCCCTCTCTGTTTGAAATTATTTTTTCCTCTTCCCCAACCCCATGGTCTTTTGTTAAGTTTCTCAATCAAGTTCCACATATGGGTGAAAACATATCTGTCTTTATCTGACTGACTTATTTCACTTAGCATATTACCCTCCAGTTCCATCCATGTTGTTACAAATGGCCAGATTTCATTCTTTCTCATTGCCGAGTATTCCCTTGTATAGATAAACCACATCTTCTTGATCCATTCATCAATGATGGACATTTAGGCTCTTTCCATAATTTGGTTATTGTTGAAAGCACTGCTAGAGACATTGGGGTACCAGTGCCCCTATGCGCCAGCACTCCTGTATCCTTTGGATAAATACCTAAATACCTAGTAGCACTATTGCTGGGTCGTAGGATAGTTTTATTTTCAATTTTTTGAGACACCTCCACACTGTTTTCCGGAACGGCCGCACCAGTTTACATTCCCACCAGCAGTGCAACAGGGTTCCCGTTTCTCCACATCCTCGCCAGCACCTGTTGTTTCCTGAGCTATTAATTTTAGCCACTCTGACTGGTATGAGGTGGTATCTCAGTGTGGCTTTGATTTGCATTTCCCTGATAATGAGTGATATTGAGCATCTTTTCATGTGTCTGTTGGCCATCTGGATGTCTTCTTTGGAAAAGTGTCTATTCATGTCTTCTGCCCATTTCTTCACTGGATTATTTGTTTTTGGGTGTTGAGTTTGGTTAAGTTCTTTATAGGTTTCGGATACTAAACTTCTATCCAATATGTCATTTTGATTGCTGATATTCTTAAGTGCACACAATAGTATGATAAGGTATGGTGTGGCTGGTGAACGTTTTGGAACGTTCTCTTAGAATTTATATTCCGGGTCCAAAAAAAAAAAAAAAAAAGGCCATTAATCTCAGTAGATCAGGTGCCTCTAATTGTTTAGGCATGAACGTTTCACCTAGAAGAATTCAAACCAGAATCCTGCTATTTAGACCATAGCAGAGCCACATTTGTTGGCTGCTTAAAGCAATGGTGATAATATAGCAGCCTGTTTGTTAGGGAATTTAAATGTGGTCCAGCCTCGAAGGCAGGTCTTTCATGACTTAGATCTGTTTCCTTGAGACTTTCTTCAAGGGTTGGTGTCCAGGGACTGTCTTTGAATGTAAATTAAATTTTCTTTAAAAACAATTTGTTCTGGGGCACTGGGTGGCTCAGTCGGTTAAGCATCCAACTTCGGCTCAGGTCATGATCTCACAGTTTGTGGGTTCGAGTCCTGCGTCGGGCTCTGTGCTGACAGCTAGCTCAGAGCCTGGAGCTCGTCTTCGGATTCTGTGACTCCTTCTCTCTCTGACCCTCCCGTGCTCACGCTCTCTCTAACTCTCTCTCAAAAATAAATTTAAAAAAAACATTAAAAAAATAATTTGTTCTTAAGAATTGTCCAAGCAATTCTGGCCGAGAAGAGCGTCCTCATAACAGATGTGATTTGGACTGGTGTCCTTGGCAACTCTACAGGACAAGGGGAAGCCAGGGTCCTCTTGTTTGGAGGGCTCCTAACTGTCCATCCACCCACACATCCATCCCTCCATCCATCTGCCAAACACCTGGGCTAAGTACAGATTGAGAAGACACAGAAGAATGATACAGTTGTATTCTTGAAGGAGCTCACAGTCTTTTAGGGAAGACAAGCACGTAAGTAGGCAATTATACTAAATTGTGACTTTTCTCTGATAGAGGTAGGCACAGTGGTTTATGGGGAGCTATTCAGATGCAGAACTTAATTTAAGTGCAGGAGAGGAAAGAAGAACCAGTTTCAGGAGGAAATGATGCCTTAGTAAGTCTGGAAGAACAAGTAAGAGTTACTTAGCTAGGTGATATATTAGAAGGTCGAGGGAAGAATCACTGGTCATGATTTGGGTAGAAAGCGTGTGGGAAGAAGGCAGAGGGAGGAAATAGAGTGAGTGCTAGATTTCTGGCTTGGCACCTACCTCCTTAGGTTTGAACCTTCAAAGTAGTCACTTTTAGAAGTGAGTCCCTGGACCACAACAAACGGCGGGAAAACTTCAAAATGTTCATTTTTGCGAGCTTGGTAGATCTCACCCGAATCAATGAGAAAGAGTCTCCTCTACTTCCTGGCATCCAAGACCCAGGAATGCAGACTGAGCTATTAAATGCCCACATGTCTGACATCACCCTAAATTTCAAAGGTTTCCATTTTTCCCCCTGATACTTTTGAACCCATAGTATCAGAAATAGAGCATATCTATGAGACTGCAGGTGAACTAGAATGGATGTAGGGAAAAGGAAGTTGGCTATGTGTTCCTGCTGGGTGGGGGGTGGGAGGTAGCTGCTGCTTCCAGAGAGCTGCCCAGAGAACTTGACACATCAGTGAAATTTGGCAGATTGGCCTTGAAAATTGGACTGCGTCACCGGGTGGTACACTGCAACAAAATGGGTGGTACTGAGTTCCATAGATTGTATTTTTGGGCAGAATGTGCTGAATGAGCTTACAGATTGTATTTTCCATGTCTTCATGACTAATGTTTGCAATTACTAATAGTTGGGGACAGTTCCCGCTGGAACAGACGTCTTCAGTATTTTTTTTCTTTAATACAAAATTAGTCATGTAGATTCCCCGGGACTCAGTGTTTTATGAAGTCTCTCTTTCTCCGTCCCTTCTCAGAGGAAAGCTCTGTGCTGTACACGCCTAAAAGATTTTTTAAAAAGTGAGATGTGCGTTCAAAGCGATGCGGACCGGTTTCTGCTCAGAATTCAAACAAATGCCTTTTCTGGTCAAAATGACGAAAGGATCTAAAAGACAAGTCTTTGATCAACTATCAGATGATACTTTTGTTCTACACCAGTGCAGCTTGCAGAATGTTTATTTGGCAATAGAAAAAAGGTCACCATTTTAAGGCAGTTCAGAAACCAAATGTTCCCATAATATGGCAGTTTTCTCCCTTGGCTTTGCTGCTTTGGAATCTGTGCTTTTGACAAGCTCAAGCTCTCTTAGATGTGTGGTGTGTGTGGGGGGGGGGGGGGGGGGGGGGGGGGGGGGGGGGCGGAGTCGGTGGTGGAAGGTCTGCTAATTGCAAAAAAGGGAGGTCTCCCCTGCAAGGAAACTATTTATATCACAAGGTGAGTTCTTTAAATAAGAAAAGGAGGTGGTGGGGAGAGACTCTCTGGGCTAGGTGCAACATATGTAGAAACAGAACAGCGTGTGCACAGAAATTTGAATCAGGTTGTGTTTTTTACTATCCAATCCTGCTTTTAAGCAGCATTTTACACCCCCTCCTGCAACAGAAACCTCTTTAATTAGCTCCTGCAGAAAGTGCCTCTCTACTGCCACCTGTCGTTCAGGAAAATATCAGGGCTCCGTGGGGGTCCCGGGAGCCCCTTTGAACTCCTGAGGTGCGTCCCCACCCTGCACAGCCATCCTCCATGCAACCCTTTGAGGCACAGGTTATGGAGATGATTAAGCTCCTCTCCTCCAGAGCTAGCTGAGAGCGCTGGAAAATTACATATTTTTCCACACAGAACAAGCTGTGCTCTCAGTTGCTAATCATTATTGATTTAGAATCTTAAAAAGTCATGCTTCCCATTTCAATAGAAGCAATGAAAAGTATTTTAGAGGTGGAAATTGCCTCTTCAAACAATATTAAGGAAGGAGAAAGGGAGTGGAAGGAATCCAAGGTTGGGATTGTGCTAAATGCTCCCTCAGCCTTGGGTATGCTAATTGCAAATACTGGGGAAAGTTGAAACTAATCACAGCAGCGGGTCAAAGCCCCAGTCACTGCAAGTTAACCCAAGTGGCCCACTGTATACATTATATTTATTTTTGCTTCTCTTGGGTATAGTAAATGTGTCTGGTTTTGTTCATTAAAGCCTCAGATTGGGCTTATTTGCCTAACATCTGTTAGGACGAGGGTCTTACTCTTAATTGGTACCATCTGGAAAGGAAGAGGAACACACAGAGGATCATCATAACGGATTGAAGGCCCAGCCCTTTTATATCTTGCAAAAATACTTGTTTTTATTTTTAAGCTGGTATTATATAAGTATATACATACACACATACATTATATATACAACGTACATATATACATACAGATGCATATATGTACGCACATATATGTAAAATACACATATATGCACACACATATATACACTTGTACTCATATACATATATGTACACACATATACACACATATATACACACATACATATATATGTACACATATATACACATATATACATGTGCATCTATATACACACATGTGTAAAATACAGACATACATGCACACACATATATGCACACATATATATGTGCGCACGCACACACATATGCTTGCTCATGTGAAAGACTATAATTTTACAACCCAGCAATATAACAAAAAATGATCAGGGCACCTGGGTAGGTCAGTCAGTTACGTGTCACCTTTGGCTCAGGTCATGATCGTGGGGTTCATGGGTTTGAGCCCCACATCTGGCTCTGTGCTGACAGCTCAGAGCCTGGAGCTGGCTTCCGATTCTGTGTCCTCTGTCTCTGCCCCTCTCCCACTTGCACTCTCTCTCTCAAAAAGGAATCAACATTAAAAAAAAATTGGTATATGAGATTCGCATCATACCAGCGAAATGTTTGTGTCTGTGTTTAGGGATGCTGGGTACCTTCCTTCCCTGGAACTACTCTCTGCAGCTCCCTTGTGCTCATTTGGGGCCATCTTGTTATTTGGGGCCATCTTGTTTCCCTCTTCCTCTGGCTCCGGTTTCCATAGCTGCGGTGGACAGGCCCTCCTCACTGGCACACAGATGTCATTCTGCACTCAAAGCCACAAGGCCACGGGCCACACCAGTGTTGCTGTGCCTTAGATCTCCCTTTATGTAATTTGAGAGCTCATTAATAAGCACCATTTTGTGTGACTGAAAACTAGGAAGGGAGTCCTGGCATTAAACGTAAAATCTGAGGAGAATTGAGTTAGGAACTTCTTTCTTCCTCCTGCCGATTAGAGTCTGGAGATAAGTGGAGACCCACACACTTCCACTGCTCAGCCCCCACCAAGCATCTGTGGGAAGCAGAGATCCGAGTAGACTCTTAGGATTGATTTCCAGATGCATCTTGGTGATGGAAGGGCTTCTCCTAACATTCTAATTTTATCCCATTTAATCATTGCTGGCCCATCCTTGCCGGGAAGCTTCCTTGTGTGTGTGTGTGTGTGTGTGTGTGTGTGTGTGTGTGTGTGTGTGTTGAGGAGGGTGATGAGGGCTTTGGTGAAGGCTTTTCACAGGGATTTGGGGTTGGGGGGAGGTCCCGCCCCTTCAGTGTTTCCTCTGCCAGTGACTATGCTCCTGTGACCCTAGAAAAATCTGGCTGAAATGGGAAGTCACCTCTCCAAAATCCCAACTTCTTGTATTTTCAGGAAAGGGAGTCAGGTACCGCTGCCGCGATGGGCCCTGGAGCTGGACTGTAACGTGATGACCTGTGTGACGGCGTCCCCGGATGCTTCCTTCCTCACATTGCCGTCGGTTTCTTTTCACCTTTGGAAACCGTGGCAGGAAACTGCCCTCTGTTCCCCGCGACTGCCTTTTCATGGACCCACCTTGGCATCGGCACAAACACAGGACCGTGTGTCTCTTCTGGAAAAGTTCGAAGAGAAAAGTGTGGATGTGATTAGGAAGCAGAATGTTCTATGTGACTCCAGTATGTTTGGTGATATTTTTCCAGCCTTCCATTTTCTTATTATCTGACAGACACGTGATATTCTATCTCTATTCATGTATCTTCTCGTATCCACAGAGTTGGTCAGGGCTTTCTATGTTTATAGGGTCAAGTTACTACATTCTCCAGTGGGCCAATTCTTGAATTATTCTGATACTTTCTGGAGCCTTCAAGAATCCAAGGTCCAGTACGATGACAGTTTTTCAGGACTGGCTTCAGGAGGTAAGATCTGTGAAGGAGTTGAGGTGGGTTCTTGCCATCTGAGGGGGCAGCCTCCAGCCATCCACACAGTCCAATTCAGTGGAAGTTTTTCTAGACTCGGGACTTGGGAGCCAGGCAGGTGCACACCCTCATGTCTGCTCACATGTGCAGGGAGGTCTGTGAGCAAACGCAGCTCCAGACCTGGTAGCAGGCTGTACAGACACTGAGCCTGCAGTGGGATCACTACAGTCACCCGGATTGCAAAGGAAGATTCCAGGGTGGCAGGCCCGTTATTTGCTAAGTCCAATTATAAGCCTTTTTTCTCCTTTCTTTTTTTTTTTTTTTTTTTTGAGAGAGAGCAAGAACATGAGCAGAGGAGAGGGGCAGAGGCAGAAAGAGAGAGAAAGAGATGAAGAGAAAGAGAGAGAGGGATGGAGAGAATCTCAAGCAGGCTCCATGCTCAACATGGAGCCCGACACGGGGCTCAATCCCACGACCCTGGGGTCATGACCTGAGCCCAGATCAAGAGCTGGATGCTCAACAGACTGAGCCACCTGGGCACCCCCAGTTATAGTAGCATTTCTAAAGGGAAACTGGACTTCCATAAGACAAGACATTTGCATTTCATGTGAAGAATGCATTTTTTATAGACACAGTTCCAGAAAAACGTAGAGTCATGGGAATGTATTCTCAGAACGCACAAATTTGTAAGGCATTTAAAAATGTTCAAATATACCTTTTAATCTCAAGAGATAGATAGGCCACTGAGAAATGATGATTTGCTTCTTTTTTTTTTAATGTTTTATTTATTTCTGAGAGAGAGAGAGACAGCATGAACAGGGGAGGGTCAGAGAGAGAGAGAGGGAAATACAGAATCTGAAACAGGCTCCAGGCTCTGAGCTAGCTGTCAGCACAGAGCCTGAGGCTCGAACCCACGAACCATGAGATCATGACCTGAGCCGAAGTCAGACGCTTAACCAACTGAGCCACCCAGGCACCCCTATGATGATTTGTTTCTTAAGATGGTGGCATTTCATTGGTTCCAAGGTTATTTATTTTCAGTTTTGTTTTTTTTTTCAACATTAGCAACGGTATCATCAAATACAAGCTTATGTTTCAAGAACATAGAATAGGAAAAATTTAAACTTTGTGACTGTACTTAGAAATAATGACGCAATATTCACTGAAGTCATGTGCCATATAGTTGAAAAGTTGTTGACAAAGATGATGTGATCTTTATCAATTAACGCTGCCATGTGTCTGATCTTAAACACAATTTACAATTCCCATGGTTTAAAACTAAATGGTTCTCAGTTAAATACAAAATTTTAGAAGGAGATTCACATTTCCATTTTTTATAATGTCATATTTATTATTATTTCAATTGTGTCTATTTCAAATTTGCACAATATAAATTTATCTAAAATATAACTCCCCTCCCTCCCATATATATATAACTGCCCAGTATTTTTTAAAGTATAAAGGTCTAAATAGAAGCTGAAGTTTTAACTCAGGGCTTAATTGTGCTTTTTGGTTTGCCCTTAAAGAAAACACTTTTTAAAATTGTGGTAAGAAATACACATAAAAGGGCATCTGGATGGTTCTGTTGGTTAAGCGCCTGACTCTTGGTTTTGTCTCAGGTCATGACCTCTAGGATCATGAGTTCAAGCCCCGTGTCTGTCTCTGTGCTTGCAGCGTGGAGCCTGATTGGGATGCTTTGTCTACCTCTCTCTCTGCCTCTCCTTGCTTGTGTTCTCTCTGTCTGTCTCTGTCTCAAAAATGAATCAACATTAAAAAAAATACACAAAAAAGTTACCATTTTGACTTTTTAAGTGCAGAGATCAGAGGCATGAAGTACACTTACCATGCTGTGTACCCACCACCACGGTCCATCCCCAGAATTCTTTTCATCTTGCAAAGCGGAAACAATGTATCCATTAAAACTTCTATTACCAACTTATCTAGCCCCAGGCAACTCCCACGCTACTTTCTCTTTCCAAATTTGACTGATCGAGATACTCATTATGGGTGGAATCACACAATATTTGGTCTTTAATGACTGGCTTATATTTATGTCACTTAGTATAATAGCCACAAGATTCATCCATGTTATAGCAGATGTCAGAAACCCATGAACCATGTGATCATGACCTGAGCTGAAGGTCATGATGCTTAACGGACTGAACCACCGCAGGGGCCCTTTGGCTTCATTTGAAGAGAGTTGACAGGACCTCTTCTTTTGCAGAAAGGCAGCCTCTTAGACAGCTCTCTGCTGACCTGTAGAGCAGGCATCCCCAGCGGTGGGATGACTAGGAAGCCAGGGGAAGCCGCACGGACCCTACCCCCTTACTTGCTGGAACCCTTCTAAGAGCCTGGGTGTCACGTGTGTGTGTGTGTGTGTGTGTGTGTGTGTGTGTGTGTGTGTGTGAGATATGGAAAAGTAAAAGTAAATAAGATTTGTGTAAAATATGAAAAAGAACACTGTACTTTTTCTTAAAGAGCCTCCAACAGTCAATTGTATACACCAGTGATTCCCAAAGTGTGAACCCTCTCAAAGTGTCCCCTTGTCACAGGGGAATTCTTTAGAAATGCACATTCTCAGCCCCACCTCCTATGATCTGCCTGCATTGAAGGCTCTGGGAATGGGTTTTATCAGCTCCCTAGGGAGACTTAGCCTCAACTCTGAGCAGCCGCACCCACCCTTCTGTGCAAGGTACATTCTAAAGCCCTGTAGCTAATTTTACACTGGGAAGTTCACATTCTCTTTCTTAAAGGGCACACCCAAATTGTGGCCTCAAGACCTCCACTTGCGGGGCGCCTGGAGGGCTCAGTCAATTCTGTGCTGAGCTGTGCTGACAGCTCAGAGCCTGGATTCTGTGTCTCCCTCTCTCTTTTTGTCCCTCCCCCACTTTGTGCTCTCTCTTTCAAAAATAAATATTTAAAAAATTAAAAAATAAAAGACCTCCACCTGAATCCACACTTCATCACAACTGTTAAATGTGCCTGTTTCCTGGGTCACCTGGGTGGCTCAGTCAGTTAAGCATCAGACTTCGGCTCAGGTCATGATCTCACAGTTTGTGGGTTCGAGCCCAGTGTCAGGCTCTGTGCTGACAGCTGGGAGCCTGGAGCCTGTTTCAGATTCTGTGTCTCCCTCTCTCTCTGCCCCTTCCCCACTTTGTGCTCTGTCTCTCAAAAATAAATAAATGTAAAAAACAATTAAAAATATACTTGTTTTCTTCCCTAACACTGAGTTCACTTCTGTATGAGCAACTTTGTGTTTCATATAAAATTTATGCTATTTCTAAATATCTAAATGTTTGAACTTGACAAGAAACAACACGATCCTACGATGCCCCCAGAGGGAAGGATTTGTCTGCAGCAGGAAGATAACCTCAACCTCCAGTTCACCTGTTGTAGCAGCTTGGATTGCCCTAGGCTCGCAGGCAGGCTGTAGCCCGATGCTCTGTGAAGTTCAAGGAGGCTCAGAGAGAGGGCTTCTGAGAGTTCCGGGAGATCTTCATCAGCCAGTCAGGGAAGAGCCAGTAGCATGAGGGCACCAACCCGCCCACCTCCTGCACCTCCAGGTTGAAGGGCTCTGTCAGGCTCCACCCAGGACCAGCTCCCTCCCTCAGGATGCTGCCCCAGGCCCCCCATGCTCTCCTGAGCAGCAGGAGATGGGCCTGAAGGATCACAAAATAGTGTTGCTGCAACCTCAGAGAGCTTTTTTCCTATGGATGAGGACCTGGGGCAAGGGAGAAACGAAGGGGTTGCGGGGGTGGTGAAGCACGTACAATCAACCTACTGACTTCCCTGGGTCTTCACTACTCTATCATCTCTTGGTCAGGTCTCATCACCAACACTTTTTATTTTTATTTTTCTTAAATTGTTTTTAATGTTTAATTATTTTTGAGAGAGAATGTGAGTGGGGGAGGGGCAGAGAGAGGGGGAGACACAGAATCTGAAGCAGGCTCCAGGCTCTGGGCTGTCAGCACAGAGCCCGATGCGGGGTCGAACCCACAAACTGTGAGATCATGACCTGAGCCGAAGTCTGACGCTTAACCGACTCGGCCACCCAGGCGCCCCTCACCAACACTTTTTAAAAATTTTTTCTTGAGAATCTATTATTCAGAGCTGTGTAGTAAGAGTTACCTTCAGGAATATTCTGTGCGATATTTTTTTCTCACAGTGAAAAATAGATACCATGAAGATCTCACATGAGAGGACCCTTAATATATGTAGCCATTAACATCACAGTCATTAAAATGATGATAAGAAACATTGCTAAATGAGAAAGCAGAGGAATGCTCACGATTGTCGGATTTTTGTTGTTGTTGTTGTTGGTTTATAAGAGTTTGCAAATTACCATGTCCAGTTCAATTCTGTTTTTGTTGTTGTTTTTTCGGTAAATTTTGTATAAAGTATGAACAGGGGAGGGGTTCCTGTGTGGCTCATTTGGTTGAGCCTCCGACTTTAGCTCAGGTCATCATCTCACTGTTCGTGGTTTCGAGTGCTGCATCAGGCTCTGTGCTGACAGCTTAGAGCCTGGAGCCTGTTTTGGATTCTGTGTCTCCCTCTCTCTTTGCCCCTGCTCCTCTCTTGCTCTGATTTTCTCTCTCTCTCTCTCAAAAATAAATAAACAGTGAAAAAAAATAATGAGCAGTGGAAATGTACACTCCAAAATGTTAACAGAGTTATCTTTTAAACATGGTGGCGTATTTAGTGTGTGTTTGTGTGTGTGTGTGTTTTGTTGGGGTTTTTTGGTTTATGTTTTTGGGTTTTTTTTCTGTTTTTTCTTTTTTTTTTTACTTTCTTCAAAATACACATTGAATGAGTTCTACTTCGTCATCACAGAAAAAAAATGCTAAACTAGCTAATTGGATGGGAAGTACCATTTGTTAAAACAGCATGGCCATTTTAATGCTGTTGGATTTAAGCAAGACTCCTCAGTGTGTATCAGTTGAGAGTCTGAGTATATAAATTGGCATTGGCTAGACCATGAATACAAATAGACCTCTGGCCCACAACCTGCAGCAGCAAGTCCAGGAAACTAAATCAACCCCTGTAACAACAGGCCCAGAATAGTCAGGACTTGATCAGTAGGATGCACCCCTTCTAGCCAGCCAATTTCCAGCTTCCCCATCCCCAGTGTCTCAGATGGGGGCACACCTGAATTCTTTCCTTTTTCCTTCTGCAACATTTTCCTCCTGTTCTGTCTGCCTTTGAGTCTTTGCCAGGTTTCCTTGATACAGTGAACTCAAAATAGATAGCCTCTGCTTGTTCTCATTTGGGTGATCTTTGTTTATTTCCACAAAAAGTTGGCCTTTTGGAAACCCATGAGCATTAAAAAAATGATTCACTATACATGTAGCATTATATTATTGTTACTGCAAGAAAAAATCCAATTCCTCCTTGTGCAGAAAATTTTAAATCTCAAGCCAATCACTAAATACGAATGGTCCAGGATTATTTGGAGAGATGAGGTGCCAGCTCATGGGGAATGAAATAGACACCCAGTTTGAGATTATTATTAAGATTTCCAGGCAGGGAGAAGTAAGTAACATCAGGAGTTGAAACATCACTGCTTTTGGCTGTTCTATGGGATTCTAACATTCCCTATTTGCTACGTCTCATTACCTTGTCCCTCTAGTGTTAAATCAGTTTACAGAAAAATTAAGTTTGATTTAGTAGCAAACTGGTATTTTCTACTGTGTAAATTGTGTAAGTGCTCAAATCTGGATGGATCAAACTTCATTATTGATAAGAGTTACTAACTACTGTAGACAGTTTTCATCTGAGAGAAAGCTAGAGCTAACTTCAGAACCTTTAAATGAGAAGAATGCCAAACAATTTGGAAAAATGTGTTGAAATCCTGCAGAAAGGATTGAGACACTGTGTGAATATGAATGACGGGTTCTGGTTATCTAACAGGTTTTCAGAAGACATCTGTGGTGAAATACCCTGATATGAATAAAACAAGGGTAATTTGATTCCTGTGTTAATGGGCATGTGTAGGTGGGGGTGGGGTGACAGGGAGAAAAGTCAGAAATCCAAGCCACTGAAAAGAAACGATGATTCTATATTAATGCCGAGCAATTGTCTTGTTTATTCAGAGCCAGACAATGGAGGTGTCACAGAAGTCATTGATTCAGATGGCCACTTTGTATATGGTGGGTCCGTAATACATGTGTAACAAATGTGCTAATTCAGTACCGTAATCTGGAGATCAAATGGGATTATACAATGTCAGAAAGGCTTCCCCAAATCCAAGCGGACTAATAAAATTTGCTGAGTTTTTTTTAGGTATGGGCTGTTTTTCATTATGAGTGAACATTGTATGCTTTTGCTGTACACTTGAATAAGTGTTTACAAGTTCAGAATTGGGTGAAATAAAAACACATTTGACAAGATCAGTGGCAATTTATGTTGTTTTTCCACTGAAAGTAAACGTTTAGCAAAGAATTTGTTGATTTTAAGGCTTAAGACTTAAATCATTAAGTAGTCAAGGATGGAAGAGGTGGGTGTTATCGTCACAGAGTATACTATTGATGGACTACAGACATTTCTGTTCTTATGGTACTGAATCAGGGGTAATTAAAAATTTTTTTATGTTTATTCATTTTTTTAAGAGACAGAGAGAGCAAGTGAGCAGGGGAGGAACAGAGAGAGAGGGAGACAGAATCCAAAGCAGGCTCCAAGCTCTTGAGCTGTCAGCACAGAGCTGGATGTGGGGCTCAAACTCATGAACGGTGAGATCATGACCTCAGTCGAAGTCTCACTTAACTGACTGAGCCACCCAGGCGCCCTGGTGTATAATTAAAGGAGAGATAGTTTTATAGGGAGCTGATGTGGTGTCGTCACAGATTCACTGAAAGGCCCATCTTACCTATGACAAGGCTCTCATCTTACCCACCTTCTTTGTCAGCTACCAATGCTTATCTAAGCAATTGTGGTTTTTGCTTTTAGAGGGTAAAGCAACGAGGGCAAATAGTTTCCATCTGAAAGAAGTGCTTACTCAGAATCCAGCATTTAGATTTGTTAGGTCGCACCTGGGAACAGTATAAGATTGTCAAACAGGACCTGGGGAGTATTGACTTGCATCTATGGCTTCACTCTCAGGAGCTCCTGTAACAATGTTTACACTGTAGCTCTTACTTTAACTGTTTTAGTATCTATAGATTCGTAGGGTCTACCCAGGCTAGGCATGTTTGGACAGGGTTAGACGGAAAGATTCCATTGCTGGACACTGCCCAGGTGAGGAAGACTGGTTGGGTTTGAGGTCCTGCACTGGGGAAGATGGGGTGCCTGGTCAACTGTGGGGGAGGTAGGAAAGCACGTGGAAGGAACAGCAGACAGGCAGAAGAAGACAGAGTTTGTGGAAGGCAAGTGCCTATCAGAGAACTCACGTGACCATTTTTTTTCCCACCAGCTCTGATTTCATCACTCTGGCAACCGAGATCGAGGCTGAAATTCTCAGGCTTCCCATTTTGAGGAGGGCGATGCTTTCCATCTTTCTTCCGACTCTGAAACTTTTTATTTTCCATTGTTCTCAATGCAGTCACATGGGAATTTTCTTTGTAGCGCTTAAAGGAACAAAGAAATATCTGGGTAACAGACACTAGATGCAGGTCCTAGGGAGGTGAGACAGTGTGGATATCATTCTGGGAACTGCTGAAGGCAGAACGGTATGCATTGATTTTCAACTAGAATTAGGTGGGTAAGATCGTCTTTCAAAGTTGGCTAAAAAAAAAAATGAACTTGTCCTTTCTAAGGTCTAATTAAGATCCTCTGTCAGAAACCATAAAAAGAACTGTATATAATATCACTGGGGACAATGTAAACTGTTGGCTCCTTTTGCATTTAATAGGATGCCATGATAAAAAGATGTTAACTTTTTTTTTTAAACCAAGGAATTGGAAAATAGAAAAGAAGCTTTTCTCATTATATTATATCTGAGTAACCCTCTTGGTCTTATATTTGCAACGTATTAGGTGTAAAATTCTTGGATCAATATGGTTTCTGAGACGAGGGTTACATTTCATGTTGATGAGATTCAGGTTCCCTTCCACTATCGCATTATTAATGGACGTTACTTGCTCATCAACGGTTGTGTATGCTTTCTAGTTTCTAACCTAGAAAAGTTAGAAGAAAGAGAATATTAGGAAAGACTTCTGGGTTAAACTTTTTCTCCATTTCCCCCCTTTTCCCCTGAATGAAAGAAAACTGGACCAACACATGGTTCTTGGCTACATATGGATGCAATATGGGTCTAAGAATGCTTGATGACAGAAAGCAGAGTTGTAATCTATTCCAAATGGACCATCATCTGGATATTTGAAATGTCATGCTATAAACAGTGTTCCCTTGTCTTATAGGATGTTATGTAGGGTTGAATGCAGATGAAAGCCTAAATTTATATCATGAAGTAAAGAATAAAATGAATGTTAACCTCCTAAGTACTTCTTTTTTTCAATGTCAGATCCTGTTAACTGCCTGTCTTCTAATAGCAGTGCACCTAATATCTTTAATGCTTTGACCATTTGATGACCTTCATCATTTCTCTCTCTCCCTCAAGAAAGGAGTAAGACATTTAGAATTCAAAGGAGGTTTATAACCCTTTTTAAATAAACCTTATTTTATAAATCAGCTCAACCTCATTTTATAAATCAGAAAACTAAGATCTAGGGAAACTGTATAGTCCCACAGCTTGGTAGATAGTAGATGATCCAGGAATTTAGTCTACAGACTCCTCGGATAGGACAATTGGCATCATGCTATGTTGCCTTTCAGTAAATACCTATCTGACTTCATTAGCTTGTCCTCATAATCACAATAGGTATTCAGAATTAGCCATTTGATTATGTAGACCTTATCCATTCAACTTTCATTCATTCATTCATTTAGATAATATTTCTTTTCCTTGAGCTTTTATTGTGAAGATATACATACTCAGCGCACAGAGTATCAGCAGCATCAAAATTCATGTAAAGGAGTAAAATT
Organism: Hyaena hyaena; assembly: GCF_003009895.1. NCBI lineage: Eukaryota > Metazoa > Chordata > Mammalia > Carnivora > Hyaenidae > Hyaena > Hyaena hyaena. The sequence continues at coordinate 33,609 of NW_024082738.1, read as the reverse complement.
CTCCTTTTCTCCACCACATCCCACTTCCCAGAAAAGTTCCTCATGAGAGCCTACTGTATATGCTTTCAGACACTTGCACTTTGGTGCATAAAAATGTTATAGTACATTATATATATGTTATATGTATATATAACATAAATATATATATGCACTTATTAAAAATGGGAGCATACTATACATATTTTCTGCAAGTTTCTTTTTTAACTTTTCTCACATAGTAATGCCATGAATGCTTTGCTGTATCTTATTTAATTTGGTCCTGTTATCAAGTACATGTGTGTATGTTATATATATTCTTATCTATGTAGCAATCCATAGTTTGTAGGCTGTGAAAGGCTATCTTACCATTCCTCCGCTGATGGCTATTTTATGTAGATCCCAATTTTTATCGTGGAAGGCAATGCTACAAGGAATATCTGTTTTTGCATTATGCCAACACATCTGTAGGATGCTTTCCTAGAAAGGGAATTTCTGGGTCCTTCCATTTATATTTATTGCATAACTATCACATGCAAAGTGCCACCACAGGTGATAGGATTTGATCTTTGAAGGTGAAGAGATGGTTCCTCTTCTCATGAAGCTTGTAGTTGAGGTAACAAGAAATATACACAAACAACAGATTTCAAGTAGAAAATCGTGAGCATTATTTCCGAAACGTGGAGACTCTGCCACGGGAGGAAAAAAACACCTTGACTTTCTAACCCAGCCTGTGCCAAGTAACAAGTACCTGGAGACGGGAGTCTCAGTGGAAATGCACTGAAAATCTCTGAACAAAATTACTGAGATGAGTTGAAACGTGGGAATGTGGAAGGTGACTTGTGTCTTGGAAGAGGTGCACAAATGTCCAGAAAACATGATCGGTGGTGGTGAACTTTTAGGAAGTATCTATATTTGTGAAGGGGAGAATCATTGCTGTCTGTTAGATAATATAAGACTGAAAGAACTTTCGTTTCCAAGATCTTTGGATTGTTCTAAGTTCTCCATTGTTTGATGGAGCACAGTTTTATTTTGACTCAACCCTAACTTGCTTCCAATTTTGGCTTTACATATGTGTGGGGTCACCTACAGGGAGTTTTTCTTGAATCTGGACCATTTTGGTAAACCACACATTCGTCTTCTGTGTCGCAGAGGTTAAGAACGAGCACTTGTATTCTTTTTCTTTTTTCACTTACAATCCCAATCCGATCTTCCTAGGGAAGCTTCTCTTGAAACTTCAGCAGCTATAGTTAAAACATCAGTCCTCATTGGAATCTTATAATAGGATGCAGATTTATGGGTTTTAAAAATAGATTCAAGCATAAAATTATTATTATTATTATTTAAATATTTATTTATTTATTTTGAGAGAAAATGAGAGAGAGAGGAGGGCAGGGGCAGAGAGAGAGAGAGAGAGAGAGAGAGAGAGAGATTAAGAATCCCATGCAGGCTCTGTGCTGTCAGCGCAGAGCCTCACTTGGGGCTCGATCTCATGAACTGTGAGATCATGACCTGAGCAGAAATCAAGAGTCGGATGCTTCACTGACTGAGACACCCATGCGCCCCCAAGCATAAAATTATTTAAGTGGAGATGTAGATTATAAGCCATGTACTCTAACATGTTCATCTTTCCAGTGATAAATTTGGTGGGAAAGAATTCAGGATGATATCTGACAAAAATTCCTCCAGTCCCATCTGAGAGTTCTTTTTTTGCTCCATTTAGTTTCACGTCTTTGAAGTTACCTCAGCTAATAATTAATGCAAGCTCAGCTCCCACTTGTAACACTCTGCAAGTTCAAAGTACCCATCGACATGCAGTGAAAACCCATAGGATACAGGGGAAGGTAATCAAATATGGGAGAAACTAACCCTAGGCAGAATAAATGGCAATTTTCAGAAGAAAAATTGGGGGAACCTTAAAACATTTTTACCATGCAAAGTGTCTTTCAACTCCTCCTAAGAGAGAGCAATGCAGTACGTCATTGGCAGTTGGATTAGGAGTCAGATCCTGGTTTTTCCATCGAAAGGTCCCAGGCAGAACACGGAGATTTCCATTCTGCAGGGTGCATGTTTAGGTGTTCCCTTTGGTATGTGATTTCCTCATCAGGCAGTCAGGAGGCTCCCCAGGAACCTCTCAGGCCTTGGTTTCCACAGATCTTCTTCAGGAAGCACCATGAGCTAATACCATGCAAGGGTCCCCATGGCCCACTGTGAGTGAGGTCACTCATGTCAGGCCCCAGAGCCGGCATCCCACAAGAAAGAAGCAGCAAGGGGAAATATATTTTGGCTTTCACAGGTGTCAGAACTGCAAAGAAAGAACTGTTTGCACAAGACACACACCCCCTTTTAAAAAGTCAGCTTGGATGATTGAAAGCCACGCTAGGAGTTTTCAGATAAAAAGGATTTTGATAAGGGTGACCCCTCCTATAGAGAAATCCTCTGGAAATGGAACAGTTCACTTGTTAGTTGATTATCAGGGAAAAAAAAAAAAAAAGGATACGGTTGGTTTTCTTTTTTCTTTTTTTTAAGGTTTATTTATTTATTTTGAGAGAGACAGTGCAAGTTGGGGGAGGGACAGAGAGAGGGAGACAGAGGATCCAAAGTGGGCTTCAAGTTAACAGCAGACAGCCGGATGTGGGACTCAAACTCATGAAGTGTGAGATCATGACCTGAGCCAAAGTCAACAACCGAAGTTACCCAGGCGCCCTGATGTGGTTAGTTTTCAACTAGATTTTACTTATTATATTATAGTGAAACATACCCTAGAGGTTTCTTTAAATTCTGATTTCTTTTTTCTCTTTTTTAAAGTTTATTATTATTTTTTTTTTTGAGAGAGAGAGAGAGAGAGAACGAACCAGTGGGGTAGGGGCAGAAAGAGAGGGAGAGAGATAATCCCAAGTAGGCTGCACTGTCAGCACGGAGCCCAACGCAGGGCTCAAATCCATGAACCATGAGATCATGACCTGAGCCAAAATCAAGAGTCAGATGCTTATCCATCTGAGCCACTCAGGTGCCCCTAAATTGTGATTTCTTTATTATCAAAACTAGTAACTGAATCTAGGGTGCCTGGCTGCCTCAGTCAGTAGAGCACGTGACTCTTGATCTCAGGGTTATGAGTTCAAACTCTATGCTGGGCGTGGAGCCTACATTAACAAACAAACAGACTAGTAACTGAATCTAGTTGGTGTGGTCATGGCTTAGGACACTGTGGGTTCAGAACCTGGTTTCAGTCTCACTTCTATCACCCACCATATTTGAAATCAGGCACAGATCACCCCACTTTTCTGTGCCTCAGTTTCCTCATCTGTATAATGAGATCCATAATAGACTCTCTCACATAGGTTACTAAGGGTACTAAATGAGATTATTTCTAGAATGAACTTAGCACGGTGCTCAAAAATTATTAATTGTCACAATGAATACTAGTCATGATTCATGTCGCAGTTTAAATATCAATTATCATTAAAATATTACTGAGAATTAATTGTATTCTAGAATTAGAAGCTTTTAAACCAATATAACTAATTATTGTTGTTTGGTTTTAATAAACTTCACTTCACCCACATATTCACAAAATAAGATTTAATTCTTACTCAGGTCAATACGTAGCCATTATATATACCAATAGATCACTGACTTTAAGAGTAATTTAATTTAATATCTACATCATTCAATATCTCCCTGATGATGATGATGAAGAGTCTGGCTCTTGGTAAGCACTCAATAAACATAAATTGTTTTTATTATCATAAATGCATGCTTCTCTAGTCTGACTGCCTTTTGGTCTCCCCTTGTAAAGATGTTCCTTACAAGTGTCTATAAGCCAGGTATCACGTGCCTGCGTTGTTTACACGTGTCTATTTTGAGGACAGGAACTGTGCCTTAAGCACCTGAAGTGATAATGGTTCCTGGTGGGCATGAAGCACCTAGCATAGTATTTGGCACATAGCAGGTTCTTAGGCAATTGAATTCTCTTTACCATGAAGCTGTGTTTTTCACTCGTTGGCTTCCTCTTCAACTGGGGCATGTGGCGATCAACCGTCTCCATTAGTTTTGTGTCACCCCAGGACTTTCCAGTTATGTCTTATCCCCTCTAGTTAAGAAAGTCAGGATTCTTGGAAGTCAGGGGACAATTCAATAGCATCAGGCTGGCAAAAGCTCTAACTGCCAATGGCCTCATGGTGGTTGGGGACACAGAAATGCAAGAGTTCCCAGGCAGCAGAGACAGCCATGCAGCAGAGGTGGATGCTGGGGCAGACTTTTAATTGTTTATAGTTGCATCTCCAATTTACTGTGTCTGTTAATTAAAAAGGTAAATTAATTAATCATTCATCATTGCATGCTAACAGGGAAGTCGAAAGGTGGGAAATGTGGAGATGTTGAGGGAAAGGATGCTTCGTTTTAGAGAGGGAGTTGGATTAGTTTAACTGATCTTTGGGAGTTCTTCCAAATCATAGAGTGAATGGGGGAGTCATTGACAGTCCAAATTTGATAAATATACTTGGCATTCATGACATTAAGAAATAAAGGAAGTCAAGGGAAAGCAAGGTATAAAGGAAGGCTAGACAGTGCTCAGTAGGAGTTGGGTATAGCCAAACCCCAATGACTGGGGTGGCCAGGAGAGGATGGCGAAGCTACTGTATGGGACTCCCAGACTCTCTTAGTCTGCAGTCTGTCCCACTGGGGACCAACATATGGGAGAGTAGAGTAGCAGGAGGTGAACCGTCACACACACCGCACGCTTCACTGGTGGACCGGGAACCTTTTTCTGTCTAGGTCCCCATCTTGTTAGCACCAGTCCAACCATCGGGCCATTTAGCTGCACTCTGACAGCAGAGATGGGGAAGTGTGCACGTGGGTCAGGAGAGCACTAGTGGGATGGTAGAGAAGAAAGGGAAAGGGGAGTAGATAACAGAAGGAAAGCTTTTCCTTCCCAGGGACCAGTAAACAGCTCAGAAAGCTGGCTGACTCTGAATTTCTTTCCTTCCTCTACCGGTCGCATTACCAAAAGCACAATAGCATCTTCCTTCTTTTCACGCTCTTAATGCTTATTTAAAGAACACTGCTTCCCATTTCCTGCTCTTGCCTCTTGATTTCTTTTTCCTCTGGGACCCCCTTTCTCTCTGCCGGGAGTCTCCACACGCTCCCCTGCCTCCTCCAGCGCCCTCTGCCTTCCACCTCTCCAGCTGCCTTCATCCCCTGCGCAGCCGCAGTGGAAGGAAGGCCCACTGCCACTGTCAAGGCTAAGTAAGGACCACCCAGCAGGCTTTTCTTTTTTCTTTTTTTTTCCGTAGCTTCAAGAACGTGTCTCTCCGGCCTTGGTGGAGAGTGGGCAAGGGCTTTGGGAGCTCGAGCGGAGAATGAAGACAGGCACAGTGACAGTTGCGGCAGAGCCCACCAGCGCCAGCAGGAGGGAAATGTTAGTCTGCCGTTTCTGGGAGCTGGTGAGCAGCATATGGGGAGCCTGGAATTGTCAGCAGCCCAGCTCGGGGCTGTGCCTTCCTGGCAGCTTCGCTGTGGCTTTAAGAACGCATTTCAGTAAGCTCCCTTACCTGTGGTTGTCAGAGGAAATGGTCCTCTGTAGTTTTCCACATCCTTTAATCTGTTCGTCTGCGTGTCATTATTAAAGGCTGCATTGTACTCCATAGTGTGAATGCACCATGTAATTTATCTAACAGAATCCTGATATTAGGACATTTGGTTTGTTTCCATTTTTAAGAACCGACTCTATGCGATGCTGTAGTGAATATCCTTGTAATACCCATTTTTTAGCAGTGTCATTGTTAAATCAAAGAATACCCATATTTCTAAGACTTCGGTATGTAATGCCAACCTGTTCCCTAGACAGTGCCAATGACGATATCCTTCAGCTATGTGGCCTGAGTACAGCATCTCATTTATACGTGTCACTATATGCGCATTTATGTTTAGCCCAGGAAATATTCTGAAAGATAAACACTATAATGTTCAGAATGGTTATTTCTGGGTACTAGGATTTTAGGAATATTTGGGGAGGGAGTATGGGAGGTTGGCATTATTTTCTATAATGAACATTTACTAGTTTTGTATTTAAAAACTTAATGCTATTGTTCTCTTTAAGACTGGATGTCTATAAGAGAAAATAATATCCTAATGAATCTCAATTAATTGATTCTTAAATAAGAATTTTCTTCTTTGTAGACTGATGGACTGTCAGGACCGTAAGGGATCTGGAAATGCAACTGGTCTAACTACATTGTGTACTTACTGGTGTGGAAATTGAGTCTTCAGGAGATGGCCTGAACTGCTTCTATTCACCTGAACTGCTTCTATTCATAGGGCAAACCCAGAGGCTGGAGTCCACAAACATTCTTGACTGCCTGTTAAAACATTTTTCTACACTCTTCTTCCTGTTACTAAAAAAGGAGTATCTAGGGGCGCCTGGGTGGCTTAGTCAGTTAAGCGTCCAACTTTGGCTCAGGTCATGATCTCATGGTTGGTGGGTTCAAGCCCCACATCAGGCTCTGTGCTGACAGCTCAGTGTGGAGCCTGCTGTGGATTCCGTGTCCCCCACTCTCTCTGTCCTCCCCTGCTCACACTGTCTCTCTCTGTCTTTCAAAAATAAACGTTAAGAAATTTTAAAAAAAGGTGAATCTAATTTGCTTATATTTATTTTCTCTTTATTTTAAAATTATTCACACTTGTTAATGATTCATTTACCAAAATGCTGCTCCAATATTTTTACAGATCCAGAACAGGGTTCTTAGCTTTCCCTAATGGAAGATGTAGATTCCATGTGATTTGATAAGTGCTTATTTAAAACAATGGGTAGGGGCACTTGGGTGGCTCAGTGGGTTAAGCATCTGCTCTTGATCTCAGCTCAGGTCTTGAACTCAGGGTTATGAGTTCAAGCCCCAGGTTGGGCTCAAAGCCTACCTTAAAAAAAAAAAAACACAAAAATCAGAAAACGCAAAAAAACAATAGGTAATAAGAGCTATAAGACGAACATGAATGAAGACCCAGAAGAGAGCCCACCGCAGTCTTATTGCTGGTGTTGCTTTTTTTTTTCGTTGCCTTTTAAAAAATTTCTTTTTAGGGGTGCCCGGGTGGCTTAGACAGTTAAGCATCCGACTTTCGCTCAGGTCATGATCTCGCGGTTCGTGGGTTCAAGCCCCGCGTTGGGCTCTGTGCTGACTGCCGGCTCAGAGCCTGGAGCCTGTTTCAGAGTCTGTGATTCTCTCTCTCTCTCTGACCCTCCCATGCTCATGCTGTCTCTCTCTCTCTCCTAGAAATAAATAAAACATTAAAAAATTTTTTTAAATTTCTTTTTACTTTTCCAGTCTCTTTCCTGTTCTTTGTCACCTGTCCTTAAATTAAAAAATAAAGCTTCGAATTGCCCACATAAGGTGGTCATTTCAGACCACAGAAAATTATCTTTACATTTTCAGAAAGTCCAAATAAGCTCTCTACTGTTTAACGGAAATGAGGGCAGGTTAAATTGCTACTTCTCAGGAGGACAGATGTGTGAGCAGAGGATTTCTGCCAACTGGTGATACTGCATGACACGCGGAGCCTTAACACTATTTAAAGAATTTTGATAAGAGATGTTAAAAACGGAAGAAACACTGATACTAAATTCTGTAGCGCACGAAGTTGCTAACCATTTGGGAAGTCGATGCCCCACACCGGCCTCTATTTTCATGCAAACTATAAAAGCAACATTTGAGTTTATTGTGCCTGCTGTACTCCCATTTGACCAAAAAATATAGCAGGATCCTGGAAATACAAGTCCTTCCTCTTAATGGGTTGTTAGCTGAGCTGTGAGAAGCCAGGCCACTGAGCATTTGACTTCAGGTCAATTCACCTATGACCGCAGAGGAATCCTCACTTTAGATGATGAGGGTGGGTCTGAGGATTGTTGTGACTTTTCCCAACATGGAGCATAGCATGCCCACTTGGTAAATAATTTAGGAAATATAAATGGAATAAAATTAATTTAAATATATATATATATATATATATAGAGAGAGAGAGAGAGAGAGAGGTTTTCTTTCTATATGGAGAGCTTCTTTTTATATAGTAGCTTCCTGAAAATCAAAGTAGTGTAACACAATAGGAGGAAAAAATCCTCAGTGAAATCTTTCCTTTCTTGTAGTTGACGCAGGTTGGAAGATAACACTACTTCGATTAAGAAAAATATACATGGTCTTTTTTGGAAAAATACATAGGAGTTCTGCTGGGCCCTGAGATAGGAAAACTCCCCGTCCTAGCCCCCACTTGCTTTTGTTCCTCATCCTGTGTCTGATTGCATGTTATCACCTTCAAGAGAACAGCTGGGTCACCGTGAAAGGGTGTTAATCTCCCAGTGGCTTCCCTAACACCTTATTGACAGCTCAAGTCAGGGTGGCCTACTTTGGCTTTGGTGAATCGACTTGTCAAAATTCCTTTTCAACTTTATATTCATTAAAAAAAAAAAAAAAAAAAAAAAAAGACCGCGCCTCTGCAATTTCCGGAGCAAGATCTGTAATGCCAACTATTTTGAATGACCTAGCAGCGTTGTGGGAGACCACTCCTGTTCCTGGGAGGTATTCTGCACTGAAGCCAACTCCTACCTGCATCCTTCAGCCGAGCCTGGGGCTCTGTCTTTAGAAAGCAGCTAACATACAACTCGTGAGTTATAGACAGTCCCATGCACTGCACAGAGGAACTCCAGTGCTCTGCTGGTTTGAAGATTTTAGTGTTGTTTCCTGTGCTTTTTAGCTACAGCGGAATGAGTGCGTCAGTTCCAGATTCTCTGTGGTGCACCTGCCTGGACTTCAGCCTGCCCAAATTGGGCCTGCCCTGGATCAGAACCAATCGGTCTATCAGCAAACCCTGAGTGTCCACTCATTTGATGAACCTCCGAGTTAAGCAATTACACTGAACTAATAGGGAGCCATGAGTGTGCATGACAACGCCCTGCCCTTGAGATCATGCAGCAGGGACCCAGCTGTATGGGGAGCTGAACCATGAGTCAGTGGGTGATTAGCTAAGATCTAGCTAGACTCCACAGGAGAGAGGCATATGATGAGGAATGCGATAAGGGAATGTCTGATGAGGGAAAACCATTTGAACCTGGCCTTGAAAGACCAACCATGAGATGAGAACATTCCAGGATGTTTGCATTTTAGGTTGCAAAACCTTAACCCATGCTAGAGAAGGTAGGGAGGGTGACCAGATGTCTTGGTTGGCTTGTTACTGAGCAGGTCCCTGAGGCTTGAGGTTTCAGTGCTAAAACCAGCAAAGTCCCAGAAAGCTGGGACAAGTTGGCCATTCTACCGGAAAGCCAGAATGAAAAGGAGGATTGTGGCCAGACTGGAGAGCCATGGTCCAGGTTCAATGGGAGACGCTGTTGGTTTAGGTAAAGCCCCACACGGAACTTGCAATCTAGCTGATGAAGTAAGGCTACGAAGCACTGAACAGTTTTAGCATTACAAAAGAATATTCCACGCCGAGCAGATTTAGTGTTGATTTGTGCTTTGCACACAATTAGGGCAGGGACCAGGTACGAATTGGGTAGCCAGAGTGAATTATAGATAAGGTAAGGAGAGTGTCCATAGGGTTTAGCCAAGGCGTCAAGGTAGGGGCAGGCAGACAGTGGCATGAGAGATAGGAAGAGAGAACTTAAATTTAGGCTTGGGTGTGAGGCAAATTCTAGTGTGGGGAGAAGATTGCCTACTACCTACTAGAAGAGAAAATGTTCCTGCCAAATAATAGCTCGGGGACATGATTAAGCAGGGCCTAGGAGTCCAAATCGAAACTTGAGGTGTTTTAAGAGGCCAGTATTTCCAGGAGGATGTTGTCCAGGTGACCAGGCCCCTGAGCTTCTCAGGAAACACCACATGCTGTCTCCGTTAGTGGAGCTTCATAATGAACAGTAACACACCTCAGGCTCAGAGAAGTTCTGCAATAATGAAACAGAGCACCCTACCCTTTCTGACACAAAAGGCCACTAAGTCCCCTTTGTCTGAGGACAGGGTCAAGACTAGAATGCAGGGCATTTAACAATATTCTGTGGACAAAAGAGTCTTTGGAAAGTACTTTGAGGCACTTTACTACAAATATGAATGAGTTATTTTTTTTAAAAGCTAAAGTGATGCTATTAATGAATTTTAGGAAGCTCGCTCTAACAAGGATTGCAGAAAAGATCTGAAGAGGTACTACAGCAGCAAGAACTGTAGAGAAACAGGCAGATCTGAGGTCAGATTCATGGCTCACTCACTGTGAGAAGGCCTCATGGGTTTGTATGGTTCAATTAAAATTTGGTTTTAAAGATCTTGGCGCAAAGCCCACCACCTGGCAAACACTATGTGGAAGCTATTGTTATAATTTTCATGTTTTAAATGATAAATTGGAGCAGAAAGTTCAAGGAACCTAAGTCTGGCTTACCTAGGGGATTTTAAGCTTTTCCAGAGTTGCCCCTCCCACCTTCTCCAGACAAAATCCCTCACACTAACAGTCCCAGGCGCCATCTTACCTTCCCCAATGAATGAACTGTTAAAAGACTAAGCAGCTCCCAGAAGAGGCAGAGCCTGGCAATATGCAGCCTGTTGTCTGTCAGACGATACAGTAGCAGTCCCAGTGAGAGGCCCAGCATGCACACCCCAGGAGAGAAAGTCTTGCTCCATGTGATATGGAAGAAACTGAAGAGGTGAGGGAAACACCATATGCTTCTGGGCCTTTGTGTGTGTGTGTGTGTGTGTGTGTGTGTGTGTGTGTGTGTGTGTTTGTGTGTGTGTGTGTGTGTATGCACACGTATGTGGGGCAGGGGGAGAAATAAATAACAGCAGAAGCCTGGCACAAGGCTCAGGCTGGAACACCCACCAAGATCTCTCAGGTCCTCCAATGGCGTTCTCCTAGACACATGCACTTCCCTTCCTTCTTCATTTTGGAATAAAAGAATGTTCTTAATTTTGGAACAAAGGAACAGTCGCAAAGCATGCTCAGCCAAAATGAAAGTGAGGCAAGGGGGAGAGAAGACCCATATGTCCATGTTCATCCAAACAAGCCACATTTCCTTTTGAAACTGGGGAGAAGCCATGTTGTTACTGTGTGGCCTGCTGTTTCCCACCAGGTCACTGTGCACCCCCTGATTTCTTTACCTGGATCCTGCAAAGTGCCAGGTAAGCGTAATTGCCCTCAGGGGAACGCCATATTTGTACAAAGGAAGTATTCGAGAAGCAAGAGGGGGCAGGCAGATTTGGTGAGTAGAGAAAAGCTGAAACTCCATCTGTCGTTCTTGAGATGTTTTATGAGTTCTGCTGTCACAGTATAGTGAGCGTGGGATTGATCATTCAAACGGGGATGGTTTTTTAGAGTGGAAACGTGCTGTGTAATAATTACATTGGGGCAAGGAGCTCACACTGGATATTCCAGGCCACCCAGAGTGTATGGCCCCTGTTGTGGTCTGAACTGTGTTCCCTCACAAATTCGTATGCTGAAGTACTAATTCGTACTAATCCTCAGTACCTCAGAATGTGACTGTATTTGCAGCTAAGGCTTTTAAAGATGTGATTAACTTAAAACGAGACCTTTAGATTGATTGGGCTATAGCCCAATCTGACTGGTGCCTACAAGGAGAGAAGATTTGGGCACACAATAGAGAAAGAGACACCAGGGGGCGTACCCAGGGGGAACACCATGTGAAGACACAGAGAGAAGGTGGCTATGTGCAAGCCAATTAGAGAGGCCTCAGAAGAAACCAAATTGGCCAACATCCTGATTTTGGACTTTTGGCCTCCAGAACCATAGGAACCACGAGAAAATACATTTCTATTGTCTAATCCACCCAGCCTGTGGTTATTACAACAGCCCTAGCTAACTAACAAAAGCACTTATTTTCTCTAATTTTCCTCATCTATAAAAATGGGGACAGTCATGCCTAACACTCAGGGTTAAATTAGACAATATATGGTACATTGTGTTGTGCTATAATGTAATGTGTATACACCTTGACACATGTAAGCCTACTTGCAGCCACATCCTAAAAGGCCTTGGTTTTACCAATTCCAGACAGTGCACTGGGATATTAATTATAAAAGCAGTAAATATCTGCTCATCCCACATAGTCCTTGAAAACGATAGCCTGAGGGTGTTTTCTTAATGTTTATTTATTTATTCTTGAGAGAGAGAGAGAGAGAGAGAATAGGAGAGGGCCAGAGGAAGAGAGACAGAATCCCAAGTAAGCCCTGCACTGTCAGAGGCAGAGCAGGGCTCGAACTCACAACCATGAGCTCCTGACCTGAGCCGAAATCAAGAGTCAGACGCTTAACTAACATAGCCACCCAGGGGCTCCCTGAAGGGTATTTTTAATTTGGAACTTTAGGAAGAAAACAAAAGGACCAGTTGAGAATGACTATACCCACACTCTGGGCTGTGAACTACAGATGAAATTTATTCTAATACGGTTACATTAAATATGGTCCTGTATGACCGAACATTCAGTGAGTTGCGCTGGTGGGCAGGCTGGCCAGGAGTCAGCTGCAAGGTCACGGCATCACCTGTGGTTGGGGCTCATTGACATGACTCATCCCCTTGCATGGCCCACGTTGCATGGACCCCCTTGAGGGGCGGCTCCCGCCATTCTTGACCTCACCTGTCATGGCCAGGTCTTCCCTGCTTGTACTCTGACTCTCCTACCTCTGTGCCTGTGCTCAGACCCCATTGGCCACAGTTCCAAGTTCATTCTGTGATGAAGTTCAGGGGATTCCAAGAAGGCCTGCTGTTATCAGCTACTCTGCTGGTTACCAAAGGTCGGGGCGGTGGGGGGCGTACAGGGAAAGCTGTGGCGGGGGCTTTCTCTCCATCTGGCCAGGATTCTGTGAAGCCTTTCCTTCTCACTTGGATGCTCTGGACTTGCCCTTAGGACTTGTGGCTTTTTCCACATGGAACTTACATATGGGGCAAACGCCAGCAGAGGGTCTCTGGCATGTCCCGAACGTCACCCTCCTGGTCACACAGTCTGAAGAGGGGCTGTTGAACCACTGCACATGAGCCTCCACTGAACAGTGCTCAGAGAGCAGCAGGCGCCCAGCCCACGGTGGCTTTTCCTTCCTGGGAATTACTCCAGGGCTGCTACCTTGAGCTCTTCTGTTCCAAGGAATAAAGAAGGCCTCGCTCCTCCCTGTGGGATGCGTAAGGGCGTCTGGGACAGAAAGAGGAGGACTGCTTCGGTCAGTCACCTGACCAAGGCTCCTCCAGCCCTACTCTCTGCCCAGGGGTCTTTAGAGGGCGATAGGCCCAGCGAAGGAGGAGGCAAGGACAAGGCTACAGTGAGCTGAGGCTTGAACAACACCTGGCCCCAGGTTCAAGTTCCTCTTGCCCTGATTAGTTTTCCTCTCTGGGCTTCAGTTCTTCTCACTGGGTGAATCCTCCTCCTCCCCCTCCTCCTTCTTCTTCTTCTTTTCTTTTTCCTCTTCTTCTTCTTCTTCTTCCTCTTCTTCCTCTTCCTCCTCCTCCTCCTCTTCTTCTTCTTCTTCTTCTTCTTCTTCTTCTTCTTCTTCTTCTTCTTCTTCTTCTTCTTCTTCTTCTCCTCCTCCTCCTCCTCCTCCTCCTCCTCCTCCTTCTTCTTCTTCTTCTCTTCTTCCTCTTCTTCTTCTTCTTCTTCTTCCTCTTCCTCTTCCTCCTCCTCCTCCTCTTCTTCTTCTTCTTCTTCTTCTTCTTCTTCTTCTTCTTCTTCTTCTTCTTCTCCTCCTCCTCCTCCTCCTCCTCCTCCTCCTCCTTCTTCTTCTTCCTCTTCCTCTTCCTCTTCCTCTTCCTCTTCCTCTTCTTCTTCCTTCTTCTTCTTCCTCCCCCTCTTCCTCCCTCTCCTCCTTCTCCCCACCTTCTCTTCCATTGTGATTCTTTCATTTTGCAGACAGTTTGTTCAGATGGCTGGAATGTTTTCTGATACTTTCCCACGGAAACATGCTGAGGTCAAAAGTCAAAAGATGGGGCTCTACCCCACCAGAAGCTGCTTCCTATTTAGAGAGACGTCTTACCAAAAGAACCAACACTATTCAGTCACTCAATAGTCATGCAGGGCCAACTCTTTGTCAGGAACTGATTCATTTATTCACTTATTTATTTATGTAACCATTTATTTACCATCTTTTTTATGGTGTACCAGGTAATGTTGCTAGGTTCCTGAGATTTATCAAAAAACCCAAACAGGGGTGCCTGGGTGGCTCAGTTGGTTAAGTGACCAACTTCGGCTCAGGTCATGATCTCTTAGTTTGTGAGTTCAAGCCCCGCTCAGGCTCCGTGCTGGCAGCTCAGAGCCTGGAGCCTGCCTCCCTCTCTCTCTGCCTCTCCCCCACTCACGCTCTGTGTCTCTCTCTCTCTCTCTCAACAATAAACAATAAAAAAAAATTTAAAAACCCCCAAACAAACAAAAAACAAACAAACAAAAATAAAGCCTTTACCTTTAGGGGAGGGAGCAAGATATTATTGTTCAGGAACAACCAAACATGACATGTTAGAGCTGATCAGTGCTCTGGAGGGGATACAGCAAGGGAAGGAGGTGAGAAGTGGGAAGCAGCAAGGGTGAATTTCCATAGAGGAGGCTGCGAAGGGCTCTCTCATTTGAATAGAAAATGGATGGGATTGTAGGGGGAACCAGGTGGAGAGCTGGAGGAAGAACATTCTCAGGAGGGAATGGCAAGAGGTGAGCTGTCAGGTTGTGGCCCATGGAGAGCTCAGGGAGGCTGGGCAGGGTGAGTGGCCAGGTGAACGCTGGGAAGCGAAGCCGGATCAGCGAGAGATTTGGGCAGGCAGAAGGACTTTGGCTGTCACTCCGTCAGATGGAGTCAGAGTGACCTGATCTGACTTACGTTTCCAAAGGCTCACTTTGACTTTGATGTTAACAGATGCCAGGGGCGAGGACGTTCCGGAGTGGGTCAAGGACACCTGTGAGTTAGAAGGCGATGGCAACAGTCCAGGAGAGAGATGATGGTAGCTGGGTGGGTGTGCTTGTAGTCCACCTCTGTGGTATGAAATGGTTAAATGGATGCCCTCCAAGCTCCCGCTGGAAGTGTTTACCAGTGTAATGCTTTGAGGATCGCACCTGGGATAGCGATCAAAATAAACCCTCTTCGGTGTTCATCCAGCGTCTGCCATATACAGGGACCTTTCCATGCCTTGGGTCTAATTATCATAAAAATACTCCAAGATAATATGACTGCTTCCAGATTATTCATGGAGACACTGAGGCTCAAAGAGGTTAAGCCGCTGGTCCCAGGCTATACATCTAGTACTTTTCAGAACTGGGCCTCTGTCCCAAACCCATCTGTCTTCAGATCTGCTGTTTATTCGCTCCATCCTAAAGCATCTTGCATATTCCCTTTTCATATGGGATCTGTGAGATGTAGCACCTTTTGGTACTTGAAAATTTTAACAGTTCGAAAAGAAAAGATTCCCATAAGCCATATCTGCCTTTCTATAAGTTTCTGGCAGATGACTGCCCCCTATCTCCATGTTTACCAAAAAAGCATACTGAATCCTTGCTGAAAGATGGATGGGAAATTTTGATATCTTTCTAGAAGTCTAAAGCATACTTTTCTGTTGGAAATGACACTTGTGGATATCCTGATAACACCTCTGATGTCATAAGTGTAAAGGTAAAGAAAGAGAATACATATAAACATTTTAAATAACTTATTCATGGTGTTTTACCTCTCATTAGATCAAATTGTGGTTACTATGACATTTATCTTTCTACCAATTTTGAAATAAAATTGACCCACATCAGCTAAATATTTTACTTCTCTAGAACCATCAGTCAATATCCAGATCATTTTAATAGAAGGAAAATATACTTGATGTAACATGGTATGTCCTTCAGGTCAGGTCTCCTCCAGCCAAGGGGAGCCAAGAAATGAGATGATTGTCTGGATAATCAGAACAAAAATCATTTTACCATCAGTGATCTATGGAATTTAAGAGAAAGTGCTTTGTTTTGTGAGTTACCCACCCATGCAATTTTATCTGTTTTTAATATCAGTGTTGGAACCTGAAGGCATCCAAGACTGTTTTGTTCTTCATGTATTTTGATGTTCAGCAAACTTGATCTAAGTGAGCCCAGACTCTTGCTAGAGGCTGTGGGTCTTTTCTGCCAGCTCAGAAAATCTTCCTCTGAATGTCTGAAACAATGTGGTCTGAACTGTAGGCTGAGTCACTGGGAAGGTCAGATGGACTCTTGAAGCCCCCCCACCCCCTACTTGAACCTGAGCCTAACCCGGTACAGGTGGCTACAGGTGTCTTGACTCAATATTCAGCCTGAAACAACTGTTAGGAAAGAATAAAGGGCTGTGTTTCTTTGTTTTTTGTTTGTTTTTTTGTTTTGTTTTTTTGGGGTTTTTTTTTTTTTGGTTGTTTTGTTTTGTTTTTACTGGGGCCCTGGTTTTGCTACCTGGAAAGGCTGGTGCTTGTCAAGTGCATCTGGACAGCGGTTGGGGCAAGGTCAAGTGTAAGGGTGGATGATTGCAGCTAGAATGCTAACAGGTTAAACAGCAGTGGCTCCGAGATGAGACATTTTATTCCCGTTCTGGGAATGTTCTGCCAATGCATTCGTGTAGTGTAGGTCTCTTGAGATTTCTCAGGTTCGTCCCCCACTTCTTTGCTGTGCCTACCTACTTCCTCCCCCACATGCGTAGGTAGATAATTCCTAAACATCATTAGCATCAGACTCTATTTGAGGGCAAAGATGAGGTATAGGCATACTACGTATGTCCCTTCTCTCTTCCTTAAAAAGCACAATCTGAAAAAAAAAAAAAAAAGCACAATCTGGTCAGGGTGCCTGGGTGACTCAGTCAGTTAAGAGTTTTTCCTTTGGGTTTCGGCTCAAGTCATAATCTCACAGTTTCTGGGTTCGAGCCTCACATCAGGTTCTGCACTGACAGTGTGGACCCTGCTTGGGATTCTCTCTCCCTCTCTCTCTCTTTCTCTCTGCCCCTTCCCCACTTGCACTGTCTCAGTCTTTCTCAAAATAAATAAATAAACTTAAAAAAGATAATGTGGCCTTAATCATAAAACTGAAATGCACCATAGGCACATATCTTGTATGGGTTCTGTTCAACTCAAACACAAGAAAGTACATCCTATATGTAGACTTACAAAGTCTAGGTGTGGTCTGGAAGCTTTTTTTTATGTTTATTTTTGAGAGCGAGAATGAGTGAAGGAGGGGCAGAAGGAAGGTGTAGGATAGAAGAGATGAAGCGGCTCCACGCTGAATGCCGGAAGTCTGACGCCGGGCTCGAACTCAGGAACCGAGCTGGGAGATGATCACCTGAGCCCAAGACTGATGCTTAACCGACTGAGCCACCCAGGTGCCGTCTGCTTGGAAACCCTTAGGGACGTGGCCTTTCCAGGTCCACTGCAGACCAACTTAATCAGAATTTGCATTTTGGGGTGCCTGGGTGGCTCGGTCGGTTAAGCGTCTGACTTCGGCTCAGGTCATGATCTCACAGTTCGTGGGTTCAAGCCCCGCTCAGGCTCTGTGCTGACAGCTAGTTCAGAGACTGGAGTCTGTTTCAGATTCTGTATCTCCCTCTCTCCCTGACCCTCCTCTGCTCACACTGTCTCTCTCTGTCTCCCAGAAAAAAGTAAAACATTAAAACATTTTTTTAAAAAGAATCTGCATTTTAACATCCTCCTCTGGGATCCCTTAAAAGTTTGAGAGGCACTGTGTCTGGGAATAGTGCGTATGCCCCTGGCTGTGTGAACATGGGCGCACTATTTAACCTGCTTTGCCTCAGCTTCCTCATCGACACAGTTGCATCCGCTGAGGCTGCAAAAGGGGAGGGGTGTCCGATGCCCAGCCTGGTGTTTGGTGGAGAGCAGGGGTCACGGCGAACTGGGGCCCTTTGTCCTGCAGGCTGAGTGCAGTGCTCTCTGGGAGTTGGAGACATGTGACTGTGGCCTTGGACAGGCAGCTCAGGAAACGCAGCCAGCCCTGACTCACAGGGAGCGGCGGGCTCTGCTGCGATGCGAACCACCTGCCAGGCTCGTCCCAGCCCCCACCCGCAGAACACTGCACACAAGTGCCAATCAGCGGCAATGAACCCCAGTGGGCCGCCAACAACAGGTGTCTCATTAAACATCTCTCGTCCTCCCCGGCTTAGCCACTGACAGGCACCGAACTCACACTCAATCACGGCTTAATCACAGCCAGACTCCATTAACAAGTCATACTAATTACCAACTTCTAACAGTGTCTCCAGTTTGGAGGCAAAATACCTTATTCTTTTTAGATGAAAACTGGCTTGTGATCCTTCAGAAAGACCCATAATTGGGTCCTTTAAAAATTGGGATCAGGGGAGGAGGTACGGGTAAAGCTGATGGACCCAGGGTGGGTGCAGCCCAGAAAGGGCACAAGGAGAGGCTCTGTTTGTTTTAATTTTTTGCCTGCTGGTCGCCCACAAGGGTCCAATTAGCTTGTTACAGATGCTTGTACTGGTTCCATACTCTTGTCTCATCCTTCCTTCTTTTTTAAAAAATTTTTTTTTTCTAGAAGGGATAAACTTGTAGCACAGATTGCTGGCCTGCAGGCATCCAAAGATCAACAACTAGTTTTCTGTGATCGAACCCCCCTGTGAACCGTGAACACTCATTTGCAGAATTCCTAATGCGTGGGCTGAAGCAGGGAGGAGGCTCGTTCTGTGTTGGAGGTGCGTCTACCAGGATCCGGTGCATTTTTTAAATGACCAGGTGTGTATTCTTGGAATGAGAACAACTTTTGTAGACTTGCTTTTGTGCCTTTTTCAATTGTATTTTGAATCAGAATAAAATTATTATTGTTGTTGTTATTATTCCTTGCATTACCTTTTCCATTGCAAAGCATTCCATTTTATTATTTGAAAGAGATCTTACTCTTTAGAAGAACTTATATGATATGATATGATGCTATAGAACTTATTCTATGCTATGTATAGAATATCCATTGCCAGTCAAATGTAACAAACAAACAAAAATGAATTCCTTATTAGACTGGATGTGCTCATGGACCCAGCCCATGGACGATAGGCACTCTGGTGTCAAGGTCAGGGAGGCCAGCACCATCGGTTCTGGGAAGGGTTAGGGCAAGAGGCAAAACTACCATAAAATAAGGCAGAAATTTGGGTGATTACCATCTGTCCCAATCTTCTTTCATTGTTCCAGTTGAGGGGCTCTGTAGCCCAAATACTTGAATCAATTCTACCTTTAACTGAAGAATTTGGGAGGCACCTGGCTGGCTCAGTCAGCAGAGCATGTGGCTCTTGATCTCAGGGTTGGGAGGTCAAGCCCCATGTTGACTGTAGAGATTACTTAAGAATCAAATCTTAAAAAAACAAATGAAAGACTTTGAGATGGAATCAAAATCATGTTTTGAAATCTATGATGTGTTCCTTAATGGATATGTGATAAGCGTTCTGATTTGTAGAAAATGTTCCTTTTGAAATTTCTTTTCTAAGAATTCTAGAAGTTTCCATGGGTCCAGCCAGCAAGTTTTCCCCTCCTTTCATATTTTCAGTTATTCCAACTCCAAATGATCAGATTTAGTTTCTGAGGCGGTGGGGGGGTGGGGGGTGGAATACCACTTGATGGCACTCATTGGAGATGATGAGTGTGATCTTGGCCATAGAAAAGTCATTAACTGCACACGATTAAAGTCTTATAGGTATGTTCTCTAACCACAATGGAACCGAATTAAAATCAGTAATGGAAACATATATGGAATCTCCCCCAAAGAGTTGGGAAACAATGTACTTATGAAAAGCACATAGGTCAATACAAAATTCAAAAGGGACATTAGACAGTATTTTGAATTGAATTAAAATAAAACTCGCCATATCAGAATTTGCAGGGTCCTCCTAACGCACTACATGGGGGAAATTTAAAGTCCTATATGCTTTTATTATGAAATAAGTAAAGTCTCAAGTCAGTGTCTTCAGGTTCAATCTTAAGAAAATAGAAAATATGCACCAAATAAATCCAAGGTAATAAGAATAAAGGAACTAAGAAATATCAAAGTGAAATTAATGAAATAGGAGACAGAAAAACTTCTGAATGAGTCAATGAAATAAAATCTAATTCTTTGGGAAGATTAATAAAATTGATAAATCTCTGGCTGAACTGGTAAGGAAAAAGCAAGACATGAATTACCAATACCAAGAACTATGTTGGTGACATACATCAGATTCTACAGATATTACATATATATGGAGACAATATTATGAACAACTTCAGGACAATAAATCTGACAATTAGGTCAAATGGCCAACTGTCTTCAAAGTTATAAACTAACAATGATCAATCAAAAATAGCTTTATATCTACCAAAGAGATTTAATTTTTAGTTTAAAGCATTCTCTCTCTCTCTCTCTTTTTTAATGTTTTATTTATTTCTAGGAGAGAGAGAGAGAGAGACAGCATGAGCAGAGGAGGGTCAGAGAGAGAGGGAGTCACAGACTGAAACAGGCTCCAGGCTCTGAGCTGGCAGTCAGCACAGAGCCCGACGCGGGGCTCGAACCCACGAACCGCGAGATCATGACCTAAGCGAAAGTCGTTTAACCCACTAAACCACCCAGGCGCCCCAGTTTAAAGCATTCTCAAAAGACAATTTCAGGCCCAGGGAACTCTGCCAGTGCATTTTGCCAAATATTTAGGGGAAAAAACCCAACAACAGTTTACAAACCCTAAAAAAAGATTTGAAAAGAAGGGAATATTTTAAACGAATTCTTTGAGGCCAGCACTTCACTGATACCAGAATGAGAAAAAGATATTACAAAAAAAAGACAACCATATACCTATATAGCTCATAGAAATACATGGAATTAACAAAATTTGATCAAGTAAAATACAATAATATATAGGAAGGGTAATACAGAGGATAAAGAGAGGTTTATTCCAGAAATGCAGAGTTGTTTTAATGTTGGAAAATATTAATTGATGTTATTCTTATGTTATCCTAATAAATAATGAAAATCCTATGACCATTTCATTAAATAAAAATAAAGCATTTTGAAAAATATCCAACATCCATTCTTTTTTTAAGAGTTTATTTTTGAGAGAGAGAGAGAAAGAAAGCACAGGGGAGGGGCAGAGAGAGAGAGGGGGACTGAGGATACTATGTAGGATACGCTGACAGCAGAGAGTCTAATGCAGGTTTGAACTCACCAACTGGAAGATCACAACCTGAGCCAAAGTCAAATGCTTAACCAACTGAGACAAAAAGGAACCCCTAGTTCTCAAAAAAAAAAAAAAAAAAAAAAAAAAAAAAAAAAAAAAAAAAAAAAAAAAAAAAAAAAAAAAAAAAGAGGGGGGAACTCACATTAGAGGAGAAGAAATGTAACTGTATTCACAGACATGATGTAGAAAATATGTAGAAAATCCAATGGAATCTCTAAAACTATTAGAACTAATGTTAGTTTACCAAGATAGTAGGATATAAGATCAATATATAGAATACAGTTTTGTTGCTATTTACAAGCAACAAACAGAGACAGTGATTATAAAGAAAATACATTTACCATAGCATGAAAAATATAACAATTATTAAAATAAAATATAAAAAGTAATTTGAGTCTTGAACGTAAAACCTAAAGCTACAAAACTTCTAAAGGAAAACAAGTGAAAATGTTTGTGGTCTAAAGTTAGGCAAAGACTCCTCAGTGACAACACAATGGCTGAATCCTAAAACAAAAAATTGGTAAACTGGACTTCATCAAAATTGAAAACTTCTACCCTTCAATGATACTACTAAGAGAATGAAAAAAAAAATGACAAGTCACAGACTGAAGAAAGTATTTACAAAGCATATCTGATAAGGGGCTTGTATCCAGAATACATAAAGAACTTTTGAAATTTAACATAAAAACTAGTAGCTCAATAAAAATAAATGGGCCACGGGTCCAAGAAGATACCTCACAAAGAAGATATACGGATGGCACATAAATGCATGGAAAGAGCCTCAACATCATTAGTCCTGAGTTAAAATGTGCCAATTTGTTGCTAACACACTTAAAATCAAAAGCTTGATGTGATAAAGATATATTCTGCGTGGAGACTATAGATGCAAATTCCAGGCACAGGGAGATAGTACCACTAATAGAATGACTAAAATTGAAACTGATCACAGCAAGTGTTGGCGGGGATGTGTAGCAGTTAAAACTCTCACACACTGCTTGTTGATATCTAAGCCGGAATGGCCACTTTAGAAAACAGAGTGGCAGTTTTTTGGGAATCAGGATGAGAGGGGAGAGAGCGGGGAGACAGGAAAGGAAAAAGAAGGGGTGACCAAGGGGAGCAAGGAAACGTTTGGAAGTAACAGATCCGTTCATTATCTTGATCGTGGTTATGTTTTTCATGTGTATATATATAACACAATCTACCAAATGTTACACTTTAAACATGTAAAGTGTTTTGTACTTCAATTATATTTCAATGTAGCTATTTTTATGTTATGTGTATTAAAATTTTTTGAAGTCAAGTTTTAGTCTTTGTTAATACATGGGGGAAATTAGGTTTTTCCTTTACTTGTGTTTAGGTCCTGGAAAATCCATGGTGCATAGTTGTAGTGGAAAGGGAGAGTTAGCTCTTCTCTGAGGTGTTCTCCTTCCTTTGTATAATCCATTGTCCTTAATGTGTGCCAAATTCCACTTTATTAGTTGACGGACCCATCATCCTTTATTTTTTTTAATGTTTTATTATTTATTTCTGAGAGAGAGACAGCGTGAGCAGGGGAGGGTCAGAGAGAGAGGGAGACACAGAATCCGAAACAGTCTCCAGACTCTGAGCTGGCTGTCAGCACAGAGCCCAACGCGGGGCTCGAACCCACTAACTGCGAGATGGTGACTTGAGCAGAAGTTGGACGCTTAACTGACTGAGCCACACAGGAGTCCCCCCCCCCGCCCCCATTGTCCTGTTATGAGACTTTCAGGTCAACAGAAATTGACTCACAGCTACCCCTCCCTAAAATCTCTGATTGCAACTTAATTGAGAAGCAGAGCATGTTGTATTTTTTTTATTAGAGGGTGCCTTGTGAATGACAGATGTGCTCCATGATGTACCACTGTGCACATCCTGTGTTAAAATGTTCAGTTTGTTGCTAAAACACTTATAATCAAAAGCTTGATGTGACAAAGATATATCTTGTGCATAGGGGCTATGTTGGCACTTGCTTAAATATGAATCAAGGCTTATGCTCTGGGACTAAGAACAAAGCTACTCTAAGTGGTTGCACTGGTGAGCCAACCAGAAGCCAAGTTAGAAATGGAAGATTTGATGGCTTTTGTATTTATACAGAGTTTAAGGATCCAAACCTGCCAAAAGAGTATTATATACTCTTAATCATTCGGCTATCAACTCATTAAAATTTGTTTTCCAAATCTAAGAAACAAAACAAAGAAAAAATAGAGAAAAACCAAAAAACAGACTCTTAACTAGAGAGAACAAACTAGTGGTCAGCAGGGAGGAGGTGGATTAGGGATGGGTGAAATAAGTCAAGGGGATGAAGAGACACTTATCTTGATGAGCACCGAGTAATGTACAGAATCACTATATTGTGCACCTGAAATATAATGCTGTATGTTAACTATACTGGAATTCAAATTAAAAAAAAAAGAAACATCCTTCAAAAGATTTGTTTTCTGACACTTCAAAGCACCGATTCTATCTTAAGTTTTTCCTAAACTCTGTTTGTCTTTTTCTGAATGCATCTTTATTATATAGTGGCATTTTCTTATTTTATTCACAGTATGAGGATTTTGAAGAAGGACTTGACTTTAAAATGTAAACGAATTCAACGTAAAATGAAAGGGCAGAAATTTCTAATTTGGCCACAGTTAGTGAGGTAATAAAGATCAGAAATGATTTCTGAACTTTGTGAGAACTTGGGAAAGTTTAAAACTCTCGGTGACAATATTTAACTAAAATGAGTTTAAAGAAAGCTGGAGGACTTCAACTGAATTAAACTATGTGCACAGTAGACCAGCAGCCCAGCGGATGGTCCTTCTTGGCCCCTTTGATGTAGTAATGTTCAATAATTCATCCTAATTTCCAGAAGTCCAGTAATCCCCAAAGAGAGAGGGAGAGAGAGAATCTTAAGGAGGCTTCACACTATCAGCACAGAGCCAGACATGGGACTGGATCTCATGAACTGTGAGATCATGACCTGAGCTGAAACCAAGAGCTGGCCGCTTAACTGACTGAGTCTCCCAGGTGCCCCAGTGAATCATCAATATTAATAAATGTTAACAGTAAGTAACATACCCACTCACTTGGTCATTTGATCATTCACTCAGAAAACATTTTTCGAGCACCTTCTATGTGCCCAGCACTGTGCTAGATTCCAGGCCATAGGACATTTTCTTCCATTCCTTCTTTCAAGGAAGAATCTTGTGAAATTGTCTTTATGTATCTTAACAGTGTTTTGTCCCATTCAGGCTGTTATAATAAAGGACCATAGACAGGGAGGCTTAGAAAGAACAGAAATTTATTTTCTTACAGTTCTGGAGACGGGAAGTCTGAGGTCAGAGTGTCAGCATGGTCAGGTTCGGATCAGGACCCTCTTTGGGGTGGTGGACAGATGCCTTCTGGTTGATTCTCACATGGCAGAAAGAGAGAAAGAACGCTCTTGGGGATATCATTAATTAGGGCACTAATCCATCCATGGGATCTTCACCCTTCTCTGATTATCTCCCAAAGGCCTCACCTCCTAAATCTATCATACTGGGGGGTAAGATTTCAACATATGAATTCGGAGGGAGACACATTGAAATAACAAACATATTACACAGCCTCTTGTTCAGGCCCAGTTGTGACGAGTAACTTTTCTGAAGTTTATGGACTTTTCCATATTGTGCTACCTTTAATTTCCCCCCAGTTCATTCATCCTCTCCTCCTTCATAACAACCCTCATTATGCAGCAAATTTTATCAAAGGGGCGAGTGGGGAGGGCTTTTGCAGTTGCCATTTTTATTATGTAAGCTCTTCATTATGTAAGTTCTTGGGGTCTTGAGGTGTGAAACCTTCCCTGAAGCATGGTTAGGGTCACCTGATGGATCTAGGGGCTGGTGGCATATCTGGGTGCAACGATACAATCACATTTCAATTGTGTTCTTTCTAATATCTCATATCAAGTTAGGTACCTAAATCTAATACGGCAGAAGGGGAAAAGTAAAGGTTCTTGTGTCTAAGTAACTATGATCTAACTCTAACAGCAGGCTATAGAGAGTCTTAGGCAGGTGACAGAGAAAGACTTCAGATGCCCTGCATTTTCTTGCCCTATAAGGTGGTATTCCCCACCACTGAGGGATCAGGGAGGGCATAGAAAGAGTCTGTGGGGAGTTCTACTGGACTCCTCTACAACCCATTACAATTCCGAGTCCTCTAATCCCTGACTCAGTGTAGGCAAATTTCAATATGATCATTTGTAGAGTTTAAAAACCTTTTTTTCAGGAGTCTAACTATCGCAGTCCAACTTACTGGGTTGACCTTGAGCCGATGATTAATTTCTCAAGAACTGAGTTGCCTTTTCTTTGAGATGAAAATAAAAGTATCTGCCTTGTAGGCTTACTGCCAGCATTAAGTTCCTGCTGGTACCATTATTAGTAATTTCTTACAGGGTGTCAGACATATATTTAAGAACTAGAACCATGAAGGTAGAGAGTGAGTTCCTGACCTCAGAGGCACCATGGACTAAGGAAGAGACAGACACTAAGCAAGAGAGTAACACAATGTGGTAGGTGTGGTGATAAAGATGGTGGCCTCCTATTGTGTCATAGGGGTTAGGAAGCCTTAGCCTGGGTGGCCTAAGGAGAGAAGGGGAGAGGGATGGGGTGGGGAGCTCAGGTGCCTGCAGAGGCATGGACTGGAGAAGAGATATGTGAGGGCAGGGCTGGTGAGCAGCTTGCTGCAGATGCAAGAGGGGTAGGAGCTGTGGCTTGAGCAGAGTGGAAGACCTTGTATGCCGTGCCCAGGGTCTGGATCTTGATCTTATTAGATGACAAGATGGAAGACTATTCAATAACGAGGTGATAAGGTGGTACTGACCTTTTGGATGGAATGCTTTTGTGGCCATTAGGTGGTACCCGAAGGCAGAGAGGCCAAGATGGGTCTGGACAAGGGCAGCCACAGTGACCATAGAGAGGAAGGGAGGTTTTGGAGTTACCCCCTAAGAGCGATGTGCCAAGGGGATTTCCAGGGTTTAGTGGAGAAGACAACAGTTGGTTGTTGAGGTATGAAGTCTGCATGTATATGTGATGGCAATGAGAAGGCCAATAGTAGGGTGATAGCAAAAGCATCAGACTTTTGCCATTTGTGATTCAGGAAGAGCCATGTGTGGGCATCTTGGATTGGAAGAACAGCAGGGAAGGAAGGAGGAAACTGGGCACAATCCCCATTTCTCCAATTTGAGAAATAGGGATGAACAGAGAGGAACAGACTGGGAGGAGAGCAGTGGATGTCGGGGCAGATTTGCTCACCCTCCCCTTCCTCTGCCTCTTCCTCTTCCCTCTGGCTCTGAGCAAGCCTCAACCTGTTCAGTAGGTGATAACCGGGTTGCAAGGGAATCCAGATGCTTCTGGAACTGTAAACAACTGTGGGAAACAATTGGGAAGGAGGATTGCTGAGCCTCTGGTCTTGAACTCCTGCATCTGATGGGTTTTTGTACATTAGCAATGGGCCATGCCCTCTGGGGATAGGATAGTGCCTTCTGCTAATAGCAGCACAGGGATGCTGACTAGCATCCACACTCATGGAAACATGGATCCTGTAGAGCCCTCTGAACTCTTTGTTTTGTTCTTCTTGACATTCCAGACTCAGCTTCTTTGGTGGACATATTCTATCTAACATCCAATTTAAATGACTTCACTGGAAGGGGCTGTATTTCCATAATGAGCTCAAACCTAAGGATAATTTACTAGCTCCATGGAAGGTGAAAGGTACAGAATTTTAATCAAAGGATTCTTATTTTATTTTCCACACTACCATATATAACCCTCCTTATCCCTTTTCTTTTATCGGACATTTGCAGCATCAAGTGATGCTTAAACTTGTACATGATGTTACTCAGGTCTGATTTGAAATGCACCGCATGGGAGCCTACAGTGTTTCTTGGCCCCAAATGGCCTCCTCAAAATGCTTAACCCAAGAGACCAACTACAGAACACACAACAGTATACAGTACGTAAAGCAGTATACTGTATACAGTGTAGACACAGGCTTAAAAATATCAACCTGGGTGCTTATCTCTCGCTTGGCTTTGAAAGGTGAGCTCTTATTAAACACATCAACACAACTACTTTTCTCCAGAAGTTTAAACCCAATACTAGGTACCAACACAGCCTTTTCATGAATTCACAAGCATTTCTTGTTAAGTAAAATCTTTATTTACTGCAGGAAGGAGGAGTCCTCACCCTTCAAGCATCAAAATATGCTGATACCTCTCCCATCTTGAAACCAACACCCCGAATCAACTGCTCTTGACCCATTTACTCAGCTAATGGCCACCCACCTTCCCTGTTCTCACTTAGAGCAAACTTTCTCAAAAGAGGTGACTGCACATCTTTCTCCACTCTCTCACCTCCCTTTTTTCCATATAGCCACCCCAGCCATGTTCTGGCCCCACATGACAGTTGACATGACTCTTATCAAGGTCACATGTGACCTCCTGTTGCTACATCCCATGGTCAGTTCTCAGGACTCATTTCAGGTGACCGTGAGCAGCATATTCTCTGCCCTCCTCATTGTCGTCCAAGACACCCAACACTTTGTTGGGTTTTCCTCGATTTCATGAATTGCTCCTTCAGGCTCCTTCACTACTTCTTTTTTTCTCCAGACTCTTGATTTTGCACTACCGAGCTCAGTCTTTATTCCTCTTCTCTGCTTAAACCCCGCTCATGATCTCAATTCCATCATGCTGTCAACCTGCAGATGATGCACAAGCTTACATCTTCATCCTAGACCACATTCTTGAATTCCAGACTTATTGCACTGTGGACCACCCACTCACTTCATCTCCCTTCATAAAAGAACTTTCCTTGCCCTTCAGCCTCAAGGAATACAGTTGGCTATCACCTCCAGCTTCAGCACCTTCAAGAGTTGCTACATGTTTGAGCTGAGTCCACGTTCTTCCCAGACAGTGGCCAGCCAATGAATGAAGACAGCAAGGGTATTTGAGCCCGGCCATTTCTGTCCAATGTGGGAATTCTCTGACTGGCAGAACTTAACCCCAGAGCACTTAACTGGCTTGGCCAAGACTTAATCAGATCCACATCACAATCTGTACCTCTCCCAGTCAGATCCTGCTTCCTCCCCCTTAATTATAACAAGTGTTTTGTTTTTTTTTTTTCCCCCTTTAAGCTCATGAACTCCCAATTCTGTCCCAGTGTCTCCATCCTGGAGAGCTTCATCTGACAATGGCCAACTGCCTGTGACAGCTTTGCAGAGTGGTCTGTTAGCCATCACAAAAGAACATGTCAAAAACCACACTCCTGTTTTTCCCTAGTCTACAGTGACGTTCTCCGTCTCGGGGAATGGCAGGTTCGTTCATCTAGAAACTGAGCCAAGAACATTTCTTTCTCTCTCCCTCTCTCACAATCCTCTAATTCATCAGCACATCTTAGTGTCTCTACCTTCACAACATATCCAGACTCTATTCACGTCTCTCTCTCTCTCTCCACTGCCTGCACCCTGTATTATTGCAGTACCCCTTAATAGGACTCCCTAATTCTCTCCTTGATCCCGAGGTTTACCCATATAGCCTGAGTGTCCTTTGAAAACTTTCTCAGGTCAGATCCCCTTAAAGCAGACACAAGATAGAAATTCAAACATACATGAGTTATTTAAGGAAATGTACCCGGGTGAAACTGATAAGGGAATGGAGAAAGGGATAAGGGAATGAACAAGGAAAGGTGTGATTGAGACAAAGTCCCAGTCCCAGCCTAATCCAGGGCAAAGGTGCTCTGGAGTATCATTTATGCCCTAAAGTTTTTCCAGCTTGAAAGAAAGGATTAGTGCTGGGCATGAATAAATTCTAGGCTCCAGGCCACCTGGGAAATGCAATATCCAAAGCACTGTGCATCCTCTGTGCTGTTATCCAGGCTCCAGGAGCCCAAGGGCAGTTTGTGACACATAGAAGACAGGGGAGGGGTGCACAGGAGGGCCCAAAAGATTGGATGAAGCTGACGATGTCTGCTACAAAAAATTAGATCATGTCATCCCTTTGATTATAACCTGTAAAGTCTCCCCATTTCCCTTCTACTGGACCAAAAACTTCACATTAGTCTATAAAGCCTAACATGATCTCTCCCTCCTCTACCCCCAATTACTTGTCTGTTCTCATCTACTACTCTAATACTCTCCTTCCCTCATTTTGCTCTGGCTCTGGCTTCTGCTACATTTCTAACACTCCAGACATTTCCTCACCACAGGACCTTTGTACTGGTTGTTATCTTCCCCTGGAAAGCTCTTTCTCTGGTATCCACATCATTAAATCCTCCACTGCTTCTAAATCTTCCTACACAGTTCACATCCTCAATAGGATGAGATATTCTCAACCTTCTGAGCCCCCTAATCAAAACTGTAATCTGCCTACACTGTGACCTGTTGTTTTCCTGACTTCTCTCACTATGATCTATTTTTTCTATAGAATTCACCCTCTTGTAAAGAGAACTTACCACCTTGTATTATATAATGTAGTTGGTTTGTTGTGTTTATTATTTATTGTGTTTCTTTTGATGCAATGTCAGCAGCAGGACGTCTGTTTTGTTCACTGGTGTGGACCAAGGACCTAGAACAGTGCCTGACATATAGGTTTCTCAATAGATAATGATCACATTGATGCTAAAGGGTACAATAAGGGTTAGACTCTCTGCACTGACCATCCTAACAACAGCTATGGTGAATGTTTTTAAAATGTATTTCACTGCTTTGTGAACTAGAACACACACCTCACTATGGGAGATTCCTTAAGGACGTTTCTTCATGATGCTTGCTTCTGGAGGGATGGATGAAACAAATGTCCTAGAAGAAATGAGGCTGACTATTTTATCTTAAAAGCCAATGATATGCTGAAGCAAGCTGTGTGAGGACAGAGGCAGTGTGTATTTCTTCTGTGTACTCTTTTGTGTCTCCATACTTACATGCCTAGAGTAAGGACTCAATAATTGTTGAACGAGTAAATGAGTGCCTTTTCTTCTCCTATAGCTTTCTTTTCTTTAATGGGAGAAGGATACGTTTGACCAGTGAGACTAGTTTTGACCTAGGTTTAAGGGTCAGCCTTGAACCTGAGAGTAATTTCACTGCGTGTCAGTTTGGGTGTGGTTCCACTCTGGATGGGTGCTAGGAACTATATTTTGTAAGGTTAAAAGGACAGAACTCTGTTCTTGGTACCAGAATTCTCCATGAATCCTGCATGAATAAAGTCGGTTCTGGTTCTTTCGAATGGAGTCCCTTTTCCCTTTGACTAGCGAGTACACGCGCGTGCGCATGCACACACACACACACACACACACACACACACACACACCACACATTCCTGGTGTCCCTGGAGGGCAGGGCCCAGATGGCTGCTGATGGATTTCCTTCTTACTTCTATGCCACCTGCCAGACTTGTCTCTCCCAAATGACCTATTTCTGGACTTTAAATGGTTCCCATGTTAATTGTTTTGCCTGGAATGTGACTTGTGTCTGGCTATTTTAGTTATTGGACGGTCTCTGGCTGCAATCTCCCTCATTACCAGCTTCTAACGCTCATCTCCTAACCTCTGTTTTTATGTTACCTGCAAAGCAGATAATTGTTTTAGGTTCTAATTCAACCTAACTTGTTCTGCTATGATTAACTCTTTCTCACTAGGCCAGGTAAATATGTCATAAAGTAAGCCACATATTAGAGAAACTCAGATGTAACTTAAAAACCCATTCTCAAATTTGTGTAAACCCAATGCAGGCAGCTTTACTCTGATTGGAGTGACTTGATTCTACCCCTGAAGCCCACCACCATTCGGTTAACATGAATATCTCTAGACACACTATTTACCTCCTGCTTTAGAACTTGACAGACTCGGGCATTTGGAGTGAACACAATCGGAAATTCTGGAGCTCACATTCCCCTTTGATCAGGGCTTCCTGTGACGTTGCCCTGTGTGCTGCAGTGAATTCCACGTCTATTTCAAGACTGCAGTCATTTGGTAGGCCCTCCCTTCAAAGAATGTTGTTAATGTAGCACTTACAGATGAGAACACCCGCCATCTGCATTTCAGGAAAACAGAATATGAAGAAGGATGCTGTTTAAGCGAGGGATTTACAATTTCACCAAACTGCTTTGAAATGAGTATTTTGCATTTTTCAAGTGCTGTATTCACAATAGAACCACTGAAATATCCCCATAGTGAAGAAGACAGGCTAGACTGGCTGGTGTCTAGGCTGTAAATACAACTATTATTGAATTCAGGTGTATTAAAGTTAATATTTCCTTGGTTTCCAATTCATGATAAGGAAAGAAAATACTAAGGTCATGGTATTGGTATAGGTAAGGCCCTAAGATATCTTCATTCATGAGCTTTCCAACTGTGTGCCTAAAGTCCCAGATTTCTAATATGTGGTACATTAGTTACAACTGATGAACCAATACTGATACATTTTTATTAACCCAGGCTATAGATTACATTGGGTTCACTCTGTATTATATGTTCTATGGGTTTTGACAAATGTGTAGTAACATGCATCCATCATTACAGTTTCATACAGAATAGTTTTGTTGCCCTAAAAATCTCTTGTGACCCACCTATTCATTCCTCCCCCGAAAACCCTGGTAACCATTGACCTTTTTAATATATATAATTTTGTCTTTTCCAGAATGTCATAAAGTTGAAATCATACAGCCTTTGCAGACTGGCTTCTTTTACTTAGAAACATGCAGCTAAAATCCTTATTTGTGTTTTTGTGGCTGGATAATTAATTTCATTTTATTACTGATGATACTCAATTAAATGGATATGCCAATCTGTTTATTGATTCACTCATTGAAGGTCTTCTTGGTTGATTACAATTTCTGGCAATTATGAATAAAGCTGCTATAAACATTAATGTGCAGAGGTGTGTGTGTGTGTGTGTGTGTGTGTGTGTATGTGTGTGTGTGTGTGTGTATGTGTGTGTGTGTGTGTGTGCGTGTGTGTGTTTCTGTGTAGATACAAGTTTTAAGCTCATTTGGACAAATACTTAGGAGTACTATAGCTGGATCAGATGGTAAATCTATATTTATCTTTGTAATAAACTGCCAAAATATCTTCTTATGTGGCTTGGCCATTTTGCATTGCCATCAGCAATGAGTGAATTCCTGTTGCTGCCCATCTCTCTCAGCATTTGGTATTGCCAGAATGGGACCTCAGCCATTCTAATAGGTTTGTGGTACCGTGTCATTGTTGCTTTAATGTGCAATCTCTTAATGCCATCTGTATATCTTCTTCCGTGACTTATCTGTTCCGATCATTTGCTCATTGTTAAATTGAGTTGTTTGTTTTCTCGTCGAGTTTTAGGAGTTCTTTATGTATTTTCAACATGAGGCCATTCTCAGCCATGTGTTTTGGAAATATTTTCTCCTGTTCTGTGGCTTGTATTTTCATTCTCTTAACAGTGTCTTGGAAGAGCCCAAGTCTTTATTTTAATGAAGTCCAACCTATCAGTTTTTAATTTGATGAACTGTACTTTGGTGCTGCACCTAGAAAGTCATCACCAAACCCAAGGCCACGTGGATGTTCTCCTTTGTGATCTTCTAAGAGTTATAGTTTTGTGATTTACATGTGGATCAATAAAAAAATTTAGGTTACTTTTTGTGCAAAGTGTGTGTCTTGATACATTTTTTGCATGTGAAGTTCTCATTTGATGAAAAGACTTCTATTTTTGTTGAACTGCCTTTGCCCCTTTGTCAAAGATCATTTGACTATATGTATATGGGTCCTTTATGGGCTCACAACTCTGTTTCATTGATCTATTTGTCTATTGTTTAACCAATGCACACTCTTGATCACTGCAGCTTTTTAGTAAATCCTGAAGTTAGGATAAACTGTTCATTTTCAGAATTACATTGGCTATTCTATTATCTGTTTCTATTCTCTTCAATTGTATATAATGTATTTCTCTTTGTGTGAGTTTTGATAAGCTGTACCTTTCAGAGAAACGTTCCAGTTCATCTATGCTGTTGCATTTGTGGGCATACAGGAGTTCACAATATTTCCTTGTTGTCTTTTTAATGTCAATGAGATCTGTCGTGAAGACCTCCTCTTTCATTTCTGATATTATTAGTGTGTGAGAAAACTCTTTTTTTCTTGTATAGCCTGGCTATAGGTTTAGCAATTTTGTTTATCCTTTCAAATAACCGGCATATAATTTTTATCGATTTTCTCCATTTATTTCTTGTTTTCAGCTTCATTGATTTTTGCTCTACTCTTTATTATTTTTCTTCTACTTTGAATTTAATGTGCTCCTTTATATCTAGTTTCTTAAGATAAAAGCTTAGATTACTGATTGTACATCTTTCTTTTCTAACATGTATCCAGTGCTCTGCATCTATTTTTTTTTTTTTTTTACAAATAGTTTATTGTCAAATTAGTTTCTACATAACACTCAGTGCTCATCCCCAAAGTGCCCTCCTTCATGCCCA